>NC_091756.1:50978840-51016340 GCF_043380555.1 Nothobranchius furzeri | reverse complement strand
TTAACAAATACTGAATTCTGTCTTTTGAACACAATAAATAAAGGAAATATATGATTTCTAAAAGTGTTTATTTGATGTTTGGTGGATATTTTTTAGTTCTCTGATGTTCTGGTCTTCTTGTACTTTGAATTCAAAATGAAAAACAAAACATGAAAACTGTTGAAATCTTCAGCTCATAAGAAGTGAATTTATATGTTCAGCGGAGCGATGGAAAGGATCTGTTCCTTCAGCGCAGCAGACTGACGGGGCCCTGGCTCTGGCTCAGTTTGTCTTCACGGAAATTAGAGCAAATTAGACAATGGCTGCAAACGGCTCCTCTTCATCAGCATGTTTCACTGTAACTGACAATGGTTTAGTGCTTTAAACAGCCTCTTGTTCCTTTGGCAGATCCAAACAGACTGAAACGTTTTCATCAGTCAGCGCAACAGAAAGGAAACTCAGGTTCAACGTATCTTCTGATTCCTAATCTAAAAGAAAATAAAACAACAGTTTCAATACATATTTTCAAATACATAATTGACAGACAAATGATCTTTTTCTGTCACACGTAGTAAAAAAAGCAGTTTACGTTTCCATTAAACATTTATGAGTTACTTAATAACACATCATATATTACATGGTAAGAATACAGGTCTGAAGGTAAAAGACAATGAAGACACATACAAATATTTCCCTTGTAATTTGTTATGCTACGACCCCGGTCGTAAGGAGCATTGTTTTTTCTATTTTGAACTATTCTTTTCAGTAAATGTTACTTTGAGTGTGCAGGTGCCCTCCTAGGATGGTGGCTAGGAGACGTTTGGATTGGATGATCAGCTGGAGCAGAGCTGTGAAAGGGAACGACGCAGCTGTGTTCCTCATTCCCCACTCATTCCAATCAATCAATAAACAATTAATCAATAAAGTAATTAATTAAATACATAGGTGTGCATTGGTGTGTGTGTTCGTGGTAACCCTCCTACCTCCTCCTCTGCCTCCGTGCAGGTCAAGAACTGATCCCTAAAGAACAGAGCCTCATTTGAAAACCAGATTGCACCCTCCCACACACACACACACACACACACACACACACACACACACACACACACACACACACACACACACACACACACACACACACACACACACACACACACACACACACACACACACACACACACACACACACACACACACACACACACACACACAGCCCCCCCAGCGTCTCCCATCTTTCAGCGCTTTCCGTCATCCATTAAACTGACTTAACAGCTTTTTATTAGCGGCGGCGGCGTGTGTTACAGCAGCTGACTATCTGATTATCCAGATTCTGTCCGATTAGAACTAACATATTACTTCTGTTGGATTTTTTAGACAAAAACCAACTCTCTTCACTCACCAGACATTTTCCTCCTCTGTTCTTTCATCTTTTAGATTCCTTGCTGGAAAAAGAAAATAAAACTTGCCAGTCTTTCTTTGGTCTTCTCCTTTTTTGTCACCGCTCTATTTTGAAATTCCTCTCTTCATATCACTGCAGAACAAAATCCCATCCTTTTACTCATTTAATATCTTCTTTTTGTTTTCTGCTGTTCCTTTTTTCTCTCTGAATAAAAGTATGTATACCTCCTCCTTCAGTTTTCTCCCTCCTCCTCTTCTGCTCTCTTCTCCTGCTGGTTTTCAGCTCTTCAGTCCAAACTCGGTCCACCCCTCGGAGCCTTGGAGGCCCTCGGCCCCAGAAGACTGGAGCGCCGTTACTCACTTATGTCTGACACTTAGGAGGTAATCAGCTGAGCAGCAGACAGGTTCTGTTCCAAAAAAGACAAAAGAAGCCGTTTGGCTCTGATACCTCCTGTAATTGTTTTTTTGTGATGCGTCACAAGAAGATTTTAGATGACTCGACAAGAAGGACCTGCCAGCTAATATTTGGATTGTGGTTCTAGGTGAGTTTCTGGAAGATTTATGGACATTTTCCTGCAGCCTCCATGAAGCCACATTCCACAGAGACTTTCAGGAATTCTGTCATGGAGCCTCCTGTCGCTCCCTGTTGATAAAAACGGAGAGCTTTTGAACGCAGGACTGCGGACGCTGTGTTCTTAAGCTTCCTTCAGATCCTCGTTCATAGATTCTGACCTTGGCTTTGACGTCTAATTCATATTTGGATGTGAATGATTTTCATCTGCTCTTCATAGACAATGACCAGTGGTCACATCGTGGCTAGTCACACCAAAGGCTGACCTGTCTGAGCTTCACAAAACCACCAGAGGTATGCCCAGAACATACGGCCCAGATCAACCCGGACTTTCTCTGGTTTTTGGACATGGAATTTGAGCCTTTCTGCAGATGGATCCGTGTTCTGGGGTTTTCTAGGAGAGCTGTGATGTTCCTTCAGACCCTAAATGGAATTCAGACACGTTTGAAACAAATGAACCCAAAGTGATGTTTGGATGGAGAGATGCTGTGACACATCTGGACTGAGTCCTGCTGTAGCTGAAGGTCGGGTTCTGATGGTCCACACTTCTACAGAGGTGCATGCGGATGTGGTGCTTCCTCAGAAACCAGTTCCCACACTGGTGGGACTGGTGAGAGTTGGAGCAGCACACACACACACACCTGCTCTCAGTCTGTCTGATTGGTTCATCTCCCCCTCCCCCTCCTCCATCCCTCTTTCCCTCTCTCTCTCCCTTTATGGTAAGGCCCCGCCCCACGCTGTGATGTCAGGGACTCAGAGGAAGACCCGTGGGGTTTTTGGGTTTTGGCGTCCAGTCCTGTGGGGCCGCAGGGCTGAGAGTTTCTCCTCCATCCCGGGCCGCCTCTCCTCTCTCCTCCTCTCTCCTCCTCTCTTTGGGGAAAAGAAAAAGCCTCTCTGCTCATGTTCGATTTGCCGTCCGGAGCCGGCTCTGTTTTTCCTCTGGTTTTCTCTGAGGATTTTATTTCTTTTTTCTCCTCCTCCTCCTTTCTTTCTGTCTCTGTGGGTTTCAGCATGTAGACTGGCTGACAGTTTGTAAAAAATTTGAACACTGGTGTTTTTTTTCTGTCCTTTGTTCTCTGAAAAGTCGCAATAAATCTAACAAACAGAAAAGAAACTTCCGCAGACACCAAAATCTCCTGAGTTTTTCTTCCGTAATCAAATTTTCCCAGTAATTTTGCTCCTCGTTCTTCTTTTATTCTCTCATTAGTGGCTTGTTTTGAAGGTTTCCAGAGAATGTTGGCCAGCCTGAAGTTCAAATTTGTCCTATAGAACTCCTGCTGGACTTGAGTTTTTTTCTTCTCCTTCTTCTGGTGCTCTTGTTTTTGATTTTTCTGTGACGGCAAGTTGGAGATGTTTGGAATCCAGGACAACCTGCCCCGCGGGGCCACAGCCAACATGAAGGAGGAGCCGCTGGCCGTTCGCTCCTGGATGCACTCGGCCGGCGTGGTGGACGCCAACACTGCTGCACAGAGGTAAACTCTCCGCTGCTCCCGGGGGATTCTGGGAGATGTAGTCCCAGCAGTTAGTTGTCATCTGCTCTCAGATCAACTTTAAATGTTTCTGGGTTGAAATGCAAAAAAACAAAAAATAAAATAAAAATAAAAATAAATAAACAACATACGTATAAAAGAAACATTTTAATGTAAATCCATTAAGAATTCAAACCAGAATTATTATAGTTATTATTTTATCAGCAATGAATGTTATGTTTAAAAAAATAATAACAACAAAAGTAAAAGTAAAATTCTGTTATCCAAGAAAAAACATTTAAGACTTCTGAAGGTTACACAAATATTTAAAAAAATTATTCAATAAATTACTTTAGTTTATTGATTTTTTTCTTTGACAAAACAATTAATACTTTTCTCTCTTTTACTCTGCTGAATAAATTTTAAATACTATCTGAGTGGGCGTTTTGACTTTAAATTTCAACATCAGATTTTTTTAATGATTACTTTTTCTTCAAGGATCCCCAGTCATCTTTTTCATCAGAATAAACTCCAAAAATTCTAATCGTGTTGTTTTAATTATTTATCAAAATGTAAAAAAGTATTTTATTTAAAAATCTTGCAGCTCTGACATTATTTCAGTCTCCAACCGAACTGAGGACAAATTCGATGAAGTGTTGGGATCACCGTGAGTCTGAGCTGCAGATCATCAACACCCCCAACATCTTTGAAACATCTGTAACACATCTGGTAAAACCCCAATATTTACAAAAATGAGAACTTTTAGCATCTGTAACCCATTAGTAAAATGTTCAACACCTTCTGCAAAACATCTGTAACCCCTGCATTTATCAGACAGCCCAAGTCTAACTGTCAGCGTGTCAAAGTATCAGCAGCCTGAAGGGAAATCAGACTAAAAGTAATTTTAAAATCTTGGAATATTTATTTATTAATTTTTTTAATAAAATGGAGTTTTCATTAAAGAAATAAAACTTCCAAATGTTCCTTTAGGAAAACAAAAATCTAACATAGAGCTCCTCGAACAGATTTAGAAAATATCGACTTTTGTTTAATGAAATCCATCTGATTAGAAAAGTACAACAAACATCTAGATGGTGTTTAAAGATGCTTTTTCTGAGATGGAATGAAAAGACTGAAATGTACCAGTATGTATCGTTTATTTTTAACAGCAGCCAGTAAAATGAAAAACTCAATCATTACAGCAATTCACCTGATTTTATTATTTCTGTAATTATAAATTATAAGGGAAACTACTTTTGCTTCTGGGCAAAAATTATAAAAACTTAATCGAAACTGAAATGTTAACAGATTAAAAAGACCTTGAAACATTTTCTAAAATTGAAACAGCATCTTATAGATATTTCTTTAAATCAGTTTGATGATGAATTCATTTATTTACATTTCTACACAGCCTTCCAGCAGTTTTTAATTGATTCTTTTCTATTTCTGTAGCCGTCTGTAAGACATTTTTGGTAGAACATTAAATATTAACGCATCAGTTATCGGCTCTGTGCTGAAACACAATGAGAACACAATCGTTTATCGTGTTGTGTGTGATTTTATAATGAGCAGCAGATTTACAGTCGAGGTCGGAGCTGCAGTTTGACTTCTCCTCCATGAATATTAATCAGTCGTGACTCCGGCCTGTGCGTCGGTGCTCAGGTTGGAGATGTTTTATTTCATTTAGCCTGAAGCTGCTGCTCTGGGTTCATGTTTTTATCTTTATTAAGTAACATTTATCCCTCTCCCACACACACACACTCAATAGAAACTTAACTGGTGTGTGTGTGTGTTTGTCAGAGGTCTGTTTGATTTACACTCCGCTCTTCATTTGATCCAGAAGCAAACTCACGTTAAGTTTTTAGTTTGACAGCAACTGAATGTTTTTGTTTACATTTTATTTACTGTTGTTCAGTTAGCAGTTGTTTCATCGATAAAAATGTTTTTATTGTTTTCATCAGCAATAAAATAACAAATTTATTAGATCCACTAACCTCAGCTGCAAACGCTGGTTTAAACTCATCTTTGATCTGATGTAAAGATTAAGATGAAAATTAAGTGTTTTTGCACCTGCTCAAATCTTCAGGTTCCCAGTCCTGACCTTTGTGTGTGTGTGTGTGTGTGCGTGTTTCAGTGGGGTGGGATTAGCACGAGCTCACTTTGAGAAGCAGCCTCCATCCAACCTGAGAAAGTCCAACTTCTTTCACTTTGTGCTGGCGCTGTACGACCGCCAAGGCCAGCCCGTCGAGATCGAGCGCACCGCCTATGTCGACTTTGTGGAGAAAGAAAAGGTGGGAGAACAATTCACCAGGGAGGAGCTGCAACACAAATCAAATCAAATACACCTACTTTATGATGAACAGAAAAACACAAAAAACCCATCAAGCAGAACAAGACCAAAACGCAATGTGTAAGCACATTAAAGGTGATCAATGTGTGCGGTATGCAGCCTAACATGAGAGAAACCCAAACAAGTTACACAGGACATCCATCCATCCATCCATCCATCCATCCATTTGTCTGAACCCAATCTGTCCATGTAGGGTTGCGGGGGGGGGGGGGGGGGGGGGCCTGGTGCCTATCTCCAGCGGTCAATGGGCAATAAGGCGGGGGTACACCCTGGACAGAGAGCCAGTCCATCACAGGGCAACACAGAGACACACAGGGCAAACAATCACACACACACACACACACACACACACACACACACACACACACACACACACACACACACACACACACACACACACACACACACACACACACACACACACACACACACACACACACACACACACCTAAGGACAATTTAGACAGACCAATCAACCTGACAGTCATGTTTCTGGACTGTGGGAGGATGCTGGAGAGAACCCACGCATGCACAGGGAGAACATGTAAACTCCATGCAGAAAGATTCCAGGCTGGGAAGAGAACCCAGGACCTTCTCGCTGCAAGGCAGCAGCTCTAACTAGACAGGACATTCAGAGTTTTAATCTGAACTCAGAGTTTTCAGCTTATTTGAAGCTGTTTGGGCCAACAAGAGTTAGATTTCTTTGTAATCTGCTTGTTTGTGCCGTTGTGGGAGCTCAGTTGAAATCAGTCCCACCTGATAACCTGGGTCTCACTAACAAGTGAATCCTGATCTGATTCAGTTACACCACGAAAAGCAAAAAAAAAAAAAAAAAAAGCAAAAAAAAGAAAGAAAAAATATCTATAAGCTAATCAGAGTGGAAGGATGTGATGTAGAGCATTTAGGTAACTAAAAACAAACAAAAAATATTCTATGCAAACGTATGAAAGCAGAATAAAGACGGGTCGGCAAGAAGTGGTGAGGAGGTGCAGATGTCACCAGGCTCCATAGTTTGATCCTGTAAATCCATCCATCCATCCACCCATCCATCCATCCATCCATCTATCCATTTTCATCCCCTTATCCGGAGTCGGGTCGCGAGAGGCCCAGACTTCCCTTTCTGTAAATATGCCTGAATAATGAGGATGGGTTGGTTCTGACCAGGTTTTCTTCCTCCTCATGTTTTGCTCCTTCATGACCATCTGCTTGTTTAGGGCAACAAAACCTCAAATAAGTAGATGTGTTGAAACATTTCCCAGGTAGTTTGGTCAGGCAGTTTATAAGGTGCAGTGACAGAAGAATCTTTGGGCGTTCGTTGCCCAGCTGAACCAAGTCTGCTGGACTATCCTGGTGTGGAAGCTCTGGAAACTGAAAGATTCCTTAAAAAGAAAAAGTTATTAATCTCTGTAAATGTAAATATTAAACTGATGCAAGAAGAGCATAACACGATAAGTGAAAATGTTTATCGTGTAACTGCATTCAGAGTCTGAAGATGAAAATCTGAATGAACAAAGGACCACTGATGTTGAACCAGCAGTTATAGAGAGAAGGTTCAGGTTTTGTCGTGTCAAGTTAAAGCTGATCAATAGTAAAACTCTGATCTGGTAGGAAGGTCACCTGAACCCACAAATCAGCTGATAACATAAATCAGACTCCAGATCAGATCAGATGACAGAAAACGAACACACTCTGTGTGGGCGTCTGTTTTCTTCTTCTGTTGTTTCAGGAGCCAAGCGGAGAGAAAACCAACAACGGGATTCACTATAAGCTGCAGCTTCTTTACAGCAATGGTGGGTGCATTTTTTACCCCACGCAGTAGCTGAGATGTTCAGAATAACAGCTGCTGGTCCAACACCTGTAACAGAAACACACTAAGGGTGTAACAGCTGCTGGTTTGTGTGCAGGCGTCAGAACGGAGCAGGACCTCTACATCCGCCTCATCGACTCCATGACCAAACAGGTGAGGCACTGATTATTGAGCTGTCTGTGAATGAAATCAGCAGAATCAACTGATTCAGATCCACATTTCAAAAGAAACACAAAGACAACTCAAATCTGTCTCTGATTAGTGATTATTGAAATTAAGAAATTCAGATTAACATTAACAGGTGGTTTGCTTAGGTTGACTCTTTGTTACATTTAGTTTCACTGCATTGACAGAACAACACTCCTCCTCCTCCTCCTCCTCCTCCTCCTCCTCCTCCTCCTCCTCCTCCTCCATAAACAGACATGTGAACTCAAAAATCTTCAGCCAGATAATTTTAATTATAATAGATGGTTGCATTTTGATATTATCCATGTCAGGATCAAAATCAGGATCAGAATAATGATCAGGATCAGCCAGACCCCGACCCCGACCTTTACCCACACCCCAGCCCTTTGTTGTTGTTAATATTGTGTTGTTGTGAGGCCAACATTGCAGTCAGAACAAACACAACTGCTGTGTGTTGCAGTGTGTTCTGTTTTTGTGGATCTTTGCCTTTGGTTGTGTGGAAAAGTGATCTGTCTTTGTGTTATTGTGTATAGGACAACACGGGTGTTGTTGGGTAAATGTTTTGTATATGTTAGATTTTTTTCTATAATTAATTTTGTAAGTTACTGTTAATGATATTTTGTGTTGTTGCGTAGATAGTGTGTGTGCACGGGTGTGTGTGCATGCTTGTGTGTGTGTGTGTGTGTGTGTGTTTAAACCACCAGCTGTTCGTGTTTGAGCTCATAATGAATCTGTGATCAGAGACGAACTGGAAGCATCTGTTACGTTTGTGTGTTTTCATCTTGCTCTTTCACACGGAGCACCTCACATCGTTACAGTTTCACATCCTCAGCAAATACACACTGTCTACTTCATCCTATTGGTCCCTCACTCTCTCTCTCTCTCTCTCTCTCTCTCTCTCTCTCTCTCTCTCTCTCACACACACACACACACACACACACACACACACACACACACACACACACACACACACACACACACACACACACACACACACACACACACACGGATGCACGCACACGTTAACTTGCTCCTGTCTGTGATGGAACTAAAAGTCAAGTGTCTGAAGCAGCACAAACGCCAATCTGTCCGCGCTGCAGGTGGTTTGTTCCACCTGCTGGGAGGAGTCACGGCCTGCAGGATCACAAGCATCACACAAGGCGATGACAATCTGTTTGTTAGGGCCGTCCTGTGGGGGCTTCACAGATCTGTGAGCCTCTTGAGTTAATTTAGTCATTACCAGTTCTCATGATTTTAGTAGATATGACCATTTGGTGTTTGTAATTAGGTGGATGACTAAATGGATGAATCTTCAAGTCTTCAAGCAACTCAAAGAAGTCCAGACGCTTTTCTTTCAAATCTCCTTAGACTACAATGACCTGGATGACTGAGAACCTTCACAGACATAAATGGATGAATATTAACAAGAGCAAGGATGACGTGCATTTTTGGTCTCATAAAACAACAAACAAAGAGAAAGCTTTTTTGTAGTATTTTTCTCCCATATGAACTTTTCCTTGTGAGAACATGATGCCTGCAGCGGCACCCTGCAGGTCTAACCAACCAGGAGGTTTTAGTCCCTCCCACAGAGGGCGCTGGCAGGAGCAGTTAGTACGAGGCAGCAGGCGCTCTGTCAGCAGCCTGCCCCTCTGTCTGATTTCTGCTGTGACACTAATGGAAATCAGCAGCATTTAAATTCAACAAGTTATTTAATTAGAGCGGTTTAACGAGCACACTTGTCTCTGTTGTGTGATGTGTTCTTTGTGAAAAAAGCTTTTCATGCATTTGGTTCCAGCTGGTTTCAGTGAGTTTCTGCAGGCCGCAGCGGTAATGAAACACTCAGAGGATCAAATGTTTGCCCTTCGTCCTGCCTGCTCACTTCATTCACACTAATCACTAATAATGAGTCCTAATTGAGATGAGTGAAGGGGCGGAGCTGAAACCCTCACAGCTGAGCTGCAGGTTTAACAGGTGTGTCTTTTCACCCGAGTACAGATCATCACACCTGTGTGTGTGTGTGTGTGTGTGTGTGTGTGTGTGTGTGTGTGTGTGTGCTTTAGGCCATCATCTATGAAGGCCAGGACAAGAACCCAGAGATGTGCCGAGTTCTGCTCACACATGAAATAATGTGCAGGTAAGAACAGCTGAACACACCTAGGATCTCTCATGGTTCTGTCCTTTTGTGTGAATAAGAGCCACTTGGAAATGTGTTTCTTCTGCCTTCATATGTTAGTGACGTATTATCCATGGGACTCTGCAGATGATTTTACATGTTTAACTATCTGATTAAATTTTTACTCTTACTTGATTAATGTTTGACAGAAATTTACCTCTAATTAATTAAAGTGTTATTAAAATACTGCTACTCGTATTTGAGTAAAGTCTTTGGCTACTCACCTCTGCCTGGAACAGCACATAACTGTAACAAAACACACCTGATCCAGAATACTGAATAACACAGAACCTGTACAACACACTCCTGAAACACCAGACACAGAATACATACACACACTTGAAACATTACACACTTTATAACGCACACTATGAATAACACACATCTGAAACAGAACACATCTGATACAACACACTTAATAACTGAACCAACACATGCTTGATACAACAGACAGACCTAAAACAGAACACACCTGACACAGCACAAACTGAATAACACACACCTGATACAACACATTCAGAATAACACACTTCAAATAGCATGCACCTGAAACAACACGCTCTAAATAACGTGCATCTTTCAAAATTTTTTTATTTGTGGTTTTTAGGGGTCAAAGGTTACAATACTAGCTTACTGTCTTTGTGTGTGTGTGTATATATATATATATATATATATATATATATATATATATATATATATATATATATATATATATATATATATATATGTATATATATATATATATATATATATATATATATATATATATATATATATATATGTATATATATGTATATATATATATATATATATATATATATATATATATATATATATATATATGTATATATATATATATATATATATATATATGTATATATATATATATATATATATATATATATGTATATATGTATATATATATATATATATATATGTATATATGTATATATATATATATATATGTATATATATGTATGTATATATATATATATGTATATATATATATATATATATATATATATATATATATATATATATATATATGTATATATATGTGTATATATATATATATATATATATATATATATATATATATATATATATATATGTATATATATATATATATATATATATATATATGTATATATGTATATATATATATATATATATATGTATATATGTATATATATATATATATATATATATATGTATATATATGTATGTATATATATATATATGTATATATATGTATGTATATATATATATATGTATATATATATATGTATGTATATATATATATATATATATACACACACATGTACCTTTGTTATTATTGTGTGTATGTGTTTCTGTAACAAGGGGATTTCCCCACTGTGGGATCGATAAAGTCTATTCTAATGTTCTTTAATTCTATCTGAAACAAAACGTTAGGTTATGCAAATATCCACTGTTCCCTGAAGGAGAGGAACGAGGTACAACGAAGGTACTATAGGACATCACGCCCTCGTGTGGCCTGGCTGAAGATACATATAATCATGCCTGTAAGGCAAATTAAAGTGACGCGGCGTGGAGGCCCTGCCCTCCACTTATAAGCGACCGCATTACTGTCATTCCTCAGTTCGATAGCCGCTCTTCACCGAGCTGGGTTGTGAAATGTGGCAGCCCTGCGTTGTACCTCATTCCTCTCCTTCAGGGAACAGTGGTTATATGCATAACCTAACGTTCCCTTTCAGTCAATTCACTTGGTACAACGACGGTACTATGGGACTTATTGAAACGCCCCATGAGCAGCTATCAAACCTGGCCTGAGATTGCAACCTAAGATGGCAAGTCAGATCCAGCAGAGAGAACCGCATGGGCCACTGAAGGGGCCAAAACATCCAAGTGGTAAAACCTCACAAAGGTGTGGGGTGTAGCCCAGCTTGCAGCTGAGCAAATGTCACCACACCTCTAGTAGAGTGTGCCCTGACCCCTAGTGGCAGCTGGGAGCCAGTGACGCTGTAAAACAGGGAAATGGCCTCCACAATCCAATGAGAAAGTCTTTGCTTTGACAAAGCTTTACCCATGGAGGGTTTGGCAAAACACAGAAACAGTTGGTCTGTTTTTCTGATCCGAGTGCGATCTATATAAGCCTGCAGAGCACGAACCGGGCACAGACAATGCAGTCTCCTCTGCTCCTCAGAGGCAAAAGGAGGACTATTGAAGCCCGAAAGCTCTATGGTCATCGAACCGTAGTTAAGCGGGATCACCTTAGGTAAATACGCAGCATTCGGATGCAGAGTGACCCTAGCTCCATCTGATGACATTTTCAGACAGAAAGAGTGAACTGAAAGAGCATGAAGGTCTCCCGCCCTTTTAGCCGATACAAGGGCTAAGACCAGAGCTGTCTTATGAGACAGAAGCTTCATACTGATCGAGTGGAGCATGCTCTTGAGCTCTGAATAGTAATCACCACAGCCGGGGGAAGACCTTTAGCTAACAGGTTGGACCTTTTAGTAGGCAGGCCTGCAGCTTCCACAGATGGGGGCGAGGGTGCAGCACATCCCCTTGTGCCTGTGACGGAAGGTCCTGTCTGATGAGGAGCTTCCATGGGGGGGGGGGGGGGGGGGGGGGGTCATCATACTGATGATCTCCGGGTACCAAGACTTTGTGGGCCACTGAGGGGACACCAAAATCCGAGACCTGCTGGACCTGCGCACTCTCTCCAGTACTGCTAGAATCAGTTCCACCGGCAGAAAAGCGTAGAGGAGAACGTTGGGCCACGGGTGTGCCAGAACATCCGATCCCATTGGAGCAGTCTGATCCATCAGGGAAAAGAACAGGGGACAGTGTCTGTTTGCGCTTGATGCAAACAGATCCACTACTGCCCTGCCAAACCTCAGCCAAATCTGAGACACCACCGGGGTGGAGCCTCCATTCCTTTGACAGAGGTCCGCCCCTGGAGAGCAAGTCTGCCCTGTGGTTGAGGTACCCGGGGACATATGCTGCTCTGAGAGACAGGAGATTCAGATTGCACCAGTGCAGCAAAGTGTGGGTCAGATTCAGTAGAGGAAGAGAACATGTTCCTCCCTGTCTGTTTACATATGACACCACAGTTGTGTTGTCTGTGCACACCAGCACACGTTGTCCTCTCAGGTGACGACTTAAGTGTTTCAGGGCCAGAAACACGGTTAACAGTTCCAGAAAGTTGATATGGAACCTTGACTGGGTCGAGGACCGTACCCCCCTCACCGCTAACCCCCCACACAGAGCCCCCCAGCCTCTGAGGGAAGCGTCTATGGTCACCACTATGCGTTCTGACACCCTCCCGATAGGGGAACTCTGGCACAACAGCCCTGGTTCTCTCCATGGGAGGAGAGCTACCATACAGGCTCTGGTGACCGTCAACCTCCGGCGGAGATGGCGTGAAGGATGGAGATGATGAGAGAGGACCCAATGCTGGAAATGTCGCATTTTTAACAGTCAGAGAGGCACCACGGCTATGGAGGAAGCCATCATCCCAAGCAGCTGTAGAGCTGTATGGAGTGTCAGTCTAGCTCCCAGCTGAAAGCGTGCTAAGCAGCTGCGTAGCGTGGCTATTCGCTGGTCCGGAGGCGCGCTCTGCTTGACCGAGAGCAAATTTCCAGCCCGGGGGAAGGAGAAACTTTGACTCGGAACTAGAGAACTGTTTCTGTAGTTCACGGAAAACCCCAGGGCTTCAACGTGGGAACGTACCCGTGCAGTGGGAGCTTCTGCCTGTGTTCGGGAACTCGCTACTAGAGCCCAATCGTCTAGGTAAGCGAGGATCCGGATGCCCTCCTCCCTGAGGGGGGCTAGTGCGGCTTCCACACATTTGGAAAAGGTGCGGGGCGCTAGAGCTAACCCAAAAGGCAGAACTGTGTACTCGTAAGCCTTCCCTTCGAAAGCAATGCGCAGGAACCGCCTGTGATCGGGATGGATTCCCACCTGGAAATAACCATCTGTGAGATTGATCATAGTAAACCAATCTCTGGGACTGACTGTATCCAGTAGCTGTTTGAGTGTTAGCATTTTGGACCTGTACGTGCGCAGATACTTGTTTAACACATGCAGATCCAAAATAGGGCGAAGTCCGGCCCCCTTCTTTGGGACAACAAAGTAGCGGCTGTACCAACCTTTGTTTGTGTCCTCGACAGGGAATGCTCGAATAGCTCCTTTCAACACTAGAGTCGGAATTTCCTCCCGTAACATGACCGCAGCGTTGGTATTTACACATGTCTGCACAGCAGAGTCGGTAACCTATGGCAACTGTGCGCTCGACCCAGAGGGACACTGCGCATGCTCGCCAGAGGTGAAGTTTCGCCAAGAGGCAACCACTCAGTGCACTGGTGGGGGAGCTGCTGCCCTCTGGCGGAACGGGAGGCTTTCTGAACATCATGTCTGCCACCGGAGGAAAGCTGCTGTTCTCCAGTAGAGTGGGTGAACACAGCTTTTCCCGCTCCCACAGAGGCCGATTGTAGACAGGATATGATGTGAAAATTGAGCTGTCGTTCACCAGCGGAGCGGGTTGACGCAGCTTTATGGGGCCAATTCGAGAAGCATTGTTGAGACACATTACATCCACACATTGTCGAGTGCAAACAGCAGTCTTTATTACATTTGTGTGCATGTTTTTGCAAACAGTACAACTCTCATCCCCTGGGGGTGGTAAACAAAGTCTCTTTGGAATGTGGGGTTGAACCGTAGCTGAACCGGTCCATTTCAACCATAGAAAACTGGGGTTTTGTAGTCCAACAGGGTCCAAAACCCGAACATGGTCGGTCCCAGGATTAGGACGACTGAGGTTTCTTTTTGCGGCTCACAGAGTGTTTACCTCACCAGATGGTCAAAACCATCTTTGTCCTCCTGCAGGAGGACAGCTCCCACCCCGTGTGCACTGGCATCAAAGTCCAGCTTAAACTGGCAGTTAAAATCAGGTGCAGCCAGAACTGGAAAACAAGAAAGCAAACCTTTGAGGTTTTTGAAGACATGTTGGCAGTCCTCGGACCAAACAAATGGGCAAGCGGGGCTGGTCAAGGAAGTTAGGGGAGCTGCCACTGACGAGAAGTCCCCATGGGGGCCTTCACTCCAGGCGGAGTGGCGAGGAGGGAAATACGGGATCCGAGCTGGGACTGAGCCCTTCACTGCCACTGGCGAGGCTGTCCTCTGAGGTAGAGGAGGTGAGGTCAGGTTCTTCCTGTCAGACCCAGACCCAGGTGTTGTGCGCCACCCTTCCCGTCTGGGGATAATGGAGCGTAGCGCTTCAGTCTGTTTCCGCTGGGCCTCAAACTTTGTTTGAATAGCGTCAAGGTAATGTCCAAACAGACCACTGGGTGAGACAGGCTCGTCCAGGTAGTTAGCCCTGTCCCTGTCAGGGACATTAGAAAGGTCAGCCACAAGTGTTTCTGAGCCACTACAGTTGAGGCCATACCTCTTCCCAACAGCAGGGCAACGCCTCAGGCAGCTCGCAGGATGTAGTCTGACGTGACCTGTATCTCATTGATGAGGGAGGTCAGTTGGCTGTCGGGTGGGACCCTTGCTCCAAGGTCCGCCAGGCAAAATGCTTGGTTGGTCTGGAGCATGTGGAAGAGCTGAGGACGCGGGCAGTGGAGGCCTGCACGTGGTAAATCTTCTCCAGTTGTGCAGCTGAGAAGCAGCATGGTTTGGAGGGTAGATTACTTTGGCCACTGACTCCGTTATTGCAGGTCGGGGCCAGGTAAGCCGCGAGAGAGGGCTCCATCGGAGGGAGGTTAACCAATCCCGCCATTTCTGCGCCATCGAGGTCCAAAAACTGACCGTAACCCGGGACCGTGGTGCGGGTGGATAGCGGCTTGGCCCAGGATGCCGTGAGCTCAGCCACAAAATCTGGGTACGGTGGCAGAAAGTTCTTTACCTCCGCTAGTTCCGAGGGGAGGTAAAACCCAGAAAAGCGGGAGCTCTTTTGTGCAGGTGGAGGAGCGGACCAGTCCACTTCTAGCCTCCCTGCTGTACGCCGGCAGAGCGGGAGAAAAGCGGGGAGGCTGAAGCAGCGGCTGGAGCTGAACACTCCACCGCTGAGAGGACATCCTCGTGCTCGAGTAAGTCATGACCATCGGGGCAAATGTCTAAAATGTCTCCTTCATCCTCTGCCAGAGGAGGAAAGTGAGAAGCATCTAGGTCTGGTCTGGTTAAATTGTCAGCCATCTCCGTCTGATCTGCCCAGCTAGCAGCGGGGACATCGATCACTAGGCTGTCCACGTCAGAGCCGGGCGAAGCCGGGGCCGAATGGAAAGGCATAGGGTCCTGCTGCAAAACTGCAGCATCTCCCAGGAGACGTTGTAGGAGCTTCATGCACCGTTCAAGCGTGGGATGGTGGAGTTGGCCACAGAACTCGCACACCTCCAGGTCCACAAGCACTTTCCTGGCATGGAGAATTCCCAGACAAACCGGGCACGCTTCGTGTAGGTCCTTCTCGTGAAGAAAGAATCCACAGCGCTGAGTACAGGGGTGCGAAGCGGCTTTCCGTGAAGCGACATCCGACACAGTGCTCATTGCAAAACACACACAGCGGAGCGAAAGCAGAGAAGCTGAAGAGCCAAAAAAGATAGCGCTAGGTGGGCAGGAATGCTAGCCAGAATGTAGTAGAGTCCAGTCAGTGAGCGGTTAAGCTATTTTTCAATAGCGCAGCTAGTTTTCAGGTGTGGAGTCAGCGAGATGAAGAGTGTAAGAACTGAGGAATGATGGTGACGCGGTCGCTTATAAGTGGAGGGCGGGGCCTCCATGCCACGTTACTTTCATTTGCCTTAGAGGCATGATTAAATGTGTCTTCAGCCAGGCCACATGAGGGCATGATGTCACACGAGGGCGTGATGTCCCACAGGAGGGCGTGATGTCCCATATTACCTTCGTTGTACCGAGTGATTCGACTGAAAGGGAAAACACCAGATACAACACACTGAAGACCAACAGAACTCTAAGGCAGAGAGGAATTTATCTCTGTCTGTCCCATAGTTCTTATCTGAATCTGGTGCCCTTGAAGCCTGTGAGGCTGAAGTGAAAACTCCCCCGTCAGAAGAAATGTGGAATGTTGCTGTCGCTATGCAAACCCTTTCTACCTATCCCAGCCTGGGCGGGACTGTGACCGGTGAAGGCCGTGGAACCGTATCTAGGAGTCACTGTGCCCTCTAACCCATTAATCTACCTCTCCTGTCCAAACTGAGGTGATGAGCGCTGCTCTTGCGGCTGCACGCACTGAAGTGAGGAGAGTCCCAGCCCTACCTCCCCAGCTAGTGGACACTTATGTTGTGTAATGTCTGAAGTCTGTGTGCATATCTGTCTGAGGTGTTTTTTTGCATAGCAAAGCTATCCTCTCTGTGGAGGGTAACTCTGAAGTGCCTTTTTCCCCCTCCCCGTGACTCTATCCTCATATAAACCCTCTTGATCTATTACGGTAGCGCGACTCGGGTTGCGAATGACTACAGTCACCAATTCTTGTCATGTGTCTATGTATTTATGTCTGATCTCAGAACTGTGTGTACTGAAACTCTAATTTCCCTCTGGGATTAATAAAGTATTTTTGAATTAAATTTGAATTGAATTCAATGACACACACCAGATAAAACACACTCTAAATGACAGACACCTGAAACCAATTGCACCACTGAAACAAAACACACCTGATACAAGGCACTTGAAATGACATATGCCTGAAACAACACACACTTGATACAACACACACACCTTAAACACCGCACTCTTGAAAAAAAACATGCCTAAGACAACACACGTGAAAAACACACATCTAAAACAACACACACTCATCAAACACACCACACACCAGAAACTATCACACACATGGAAAAACACACATCTTTGAGTCTTGTGATGGGGAAGCAACAGTTACTTAGGTCTTAGAACTGCAAATCAGAGGACTGAACATACGTGGATTGGAGGTGTCACCTGTGCATCCAGGTGCATCTGCTGTGTAGTAATGAAGTCTGATTGTAGTTTTTGACTGATGGAGCTGTTTGTCATTCTGCGTTTTAGCCGCTGCTGTGATAAGAAGAGCTGTGGAAACAGGAATGAGACCCCATCGGACCCCGTCATCATCGACAGGTAACTCACGTTTTTCTTGGCTGTCATGGATCTGTGTTCTAGGAGCTCCAACCTGATGGATGGATCAGTGTTTCATATTCACACCAACATGTCAGCCCTATTGTGTGATGATTCTGTCAGCGCAGCCCAACAGACACTGAAATGAATTAACATTCGTGATCATTCAAACATGGATCTGTGATGAAATTGTTAATTTCTGTAAGGAAAAAATAATTTATTTGTAATAGGAACAAGCAACATACTCATGTTTAATTATTGTGAGAGTTACATTATTTGTTTTCCAAAGATGACAGTGAGAGTTTTGATTGAAAGAATAAAATTTAGCAGTGAAAATATGATGAGAATATGAGGCAAAAAAATCATAAACTAAAGTAACTCATTTAAATGTAAACATTGTAAATACACATATGAATACAAACACACCACTGGTCGATGTGGAGGAGAAACACGCAAGTGTCATCAATTTTCTTTTTATTAATAAAAGTTCAGAAGGCAGTTACAGAAGTCATCATATGTGTAGGTGTTACACCAGCTACACATATCTAATGATTGGGTCTGACCCATCATCTCACCAGAACACTAAACAAGAAATAAAAAGTACTCTTACAGGCTCTGTTGGTAACTGCTAGTGACTGGCCTGTTTTTTTTATTTAACCAGGAAGAAAATCCCATTGAGACTCAAAAACCCTTTTCAGTGGAGACCTGATCAAGATAGGCAGCAGCAAGCATCACAGTTACAGAGAAAGGTTACACAGTTAAAACATGTGTATTAACAACACAAAATATAGTAAAATAGTTAAAAATCAATAAAAAGTTGGAAGCAATCTAAATGAAACAGTTACATGTCATGGAGTTGGCCTCAAGAGTTCTAGCTTAGATTTTTTTTAAAAATTACGAAATGTACTCGTTGTCCTGTCGACCTGCAGCATGATCCGAACTGAAGGTGCTAAGTGAGCAGAAGCTCTTTTGCCAGGTTCAGTGCGTGTGAATGCTGGTGATCAGCCTGCTGGCAACTGGCCTTCTGGTGACCGGTCTTTTGCTAAATGCAACATTTGGGATCGTGTTGGTCTGTTGGTGTGTACGTTAATAATTGGGTAGTTGGTAATTGGCCACACCTGGTCAGATGTGATTTACATCACATTTAGTGAACTTTGTAAAATAGATTTACATTCTCGGTTTACCAATTATTGGTGAGTCTCATTTTCCTTAATTTTATTTAAAAGTAGAGTCAGAACAAAACATTCTATTAAAACAAAGCTAATGTAAAACTGAACATTTAACCACCTTTTCATGAAGCTAGCCTTTCGTAAACACACAAACACACTTGGGCTGAAAATGTCAGACTGTGCAGGAGGTGGTTCCAGTTCAGCTGCTGCTCCAGTTCTGGATGTCGGGTCTGTTGATCCAAACTGAAAGATTGACAACAGAGAACTGACACAGAGCTCTTCTGTGTCTTCAAAGGTTTAAAATATTTTCTGTCTTAAATATTGAACCTGGATGTATACTCTACCTGAGCTAAAGTAGTCCAAGTATATTTACAAAATGATGTTGTTGAAACATTTATTCAGATTTCTCATATTGTAGAAATGTTGAAGACATTGAAATGATGGGATTGTTGTTCATCAGATCATGTTGAAAAATTTTTTTTAGATTAATGCAACATTAAAAGCTTCTCTGACCACCATGGTGCATTAGTAGATATGGCCAGTGGGGGAGAGCAGAGCGTACACTGATTAGCCACAACAATAAAGCCACCTCGCCTCATTGGTTTCAGTTCTTCTGCCCAAGCAAGTTGTCTCCAAGCTTCTACTTAACAAAACAACAGCTGGAAAATAAAATAAGTTGCTCAAAAGAGTTTGAAACATAGAAAACCTTCTCTGAAGATCCAGACCAAGATTTAGTTGAAGCAGACTATGTCGGTTAGGAATTGTTTCCATTGCGCCATCACCAAGTACATTAAGGATGTTGAATTAATGTACGTTTGGTTTAAGTCAGGAGGTTAGAGATATTGTGCTCTTAGCTTTGTGTGGCTTGTCAGAGTTTTGCTTCAAACCTGTGAATGTAAGGATGGTTCAGTCAGTCAGAGTCAATAAAATCTAATGCTTTTGTACCAGAAAATATCTTGCTGAGTTAATAAATGGTTCAGACCTTCTAGAACTCTCATTCTTGGACTTCTTTGTTCTGAATATTAACTAGCTGGATTAGAACAATGGTTGACAAACTTTTTCCTTGTATACACACATTAAAGAGACAATGTGTAGTTTTTATCTCTGGAAATATCCATTGAAATGTTGTTGAAAATGAATAAGAAGATGCCCAGATGTTGAAAAATATTGGCGGCTTCGTAACACATCACCATAAAAGTCGGCTTTGGTCCATATGTATTATGTCCCAGCTGATGCAGGACTGTTTGCTAGAATCCGAAACTGAGAGGTGGAATGATCAGCCTCAGTGCTGTTTTTGATATTTATTTTTTTTGTTTATTTTTGTTCAGTTTTAAGGTGATCCAGTATTGTCTAGTTATTTTATTCTGAACCATAACTTCCTGGTTTGGTTTGGACCTGGTTCTTACTGTCTGAAAGTCTGACTGTCAGACATTCTCTGACCCACATTACTTCTCCGGCTGAATGACACCCAGACAGCAGAACGTGGCTGAAGACAGTTGGTTTAAGGTGGTGTTAAGTTAAATGGATTACCGTCTGTGTGACTATACCTCCAGCTTGCTAAAAACATTGAACACTTGCTCTGGAGAACTCTTTCAGTTGAGATTTAACTGGATAATCTCAGATATGCTGACTGATCTAGTCTGATTGAGGCTGCACCTCCTCCTCCTCTCTCATTTTTGTCTGCCTCCCCCCTGCTGTGTTCCTCCCCCCCCCCCGCCCTCTTCGGTCCCATGAGGAATCATACACTCGCCTCTCCTTTTTTCACTCCCCTCCTTCCTCTCGAAAACCCCCTCCTCCTCTGAGCATTAATCCCCCCCCCCCCCCCCCCCAAATGCATGATGGGAAGGTCTCTTGTGTTTTTGGCAGCGTCCAGTGAACAGGAAACATGTCAGGGTCAGACTGTGCAGCACAGAGCACAACCACTCAGGGAAGCAGTCAGTTACAGCGTCTTCACATAAAACTCACATTGAGAAAGGACACATCTTAAGCTTTTTACCATTTTTTACTCTTTTATTCCAGATCATTAAAAAGACATTAATACTTTGTAAAATCAAATTTAACATGTTTATATTATTGAAATGGGGCTTTGTCAGACATGGTTCATATTTGAAAAAAGTGATTGATTTAAAGTCAAGTTTTCTTTTTTTTCATGTAGTTAAATCAGAATTATTACAGTGTTCATTGTGCAAAACTGGAAAATGCTGACGTATGGTATAAAAAGCAATACATTTTTGGATTAAAAAAATCTGATTATCACACAGAAGTAACATGTTTCACTTCTTTCATTTCTTTTTTAAATAATAACATGAATAGTTTACACATCAACCTTCTTTGCTTTTAGACTATTCTTGCCTGGTTTGTCAACACAGTTTAGCTCAGAGGACCCTCTTGAGTTACTCCATCTGTTTAACACCTTACCGTGCTTGTTTCTAGTGATTTTTTTTTCACATTCAACAAAACTCCAGTTGTTGTGTTCTTGTTTTTGGTGGAATTACTACCTCTGTTCATCACAGTAACTTCTGTCTTTTAGTCCTGATCTTGCTTTGGCCAGCATGTGAACACACATGTGTTGCCTTAATCCTCTACGCCTGACCTGCTCTCCAGCCTTTACTATAAACTCTGACCCTTGATTTTTATGTGGTTTTCCAGCGAGAGTCATAAACAATCTGAGCAGAGGCTAGTCAGAGCTCAGGTTAGAAGTAGAAGAAAGGATTTTTTAAATGGTAAATTACCTAATGCCTTCTTACAGTTCTACACCCCCGCCCCCCCGCCCCCCCAAAGTGCTTCACAACACAATCAGTCTTTCACCCATTCCCACACACATTGGCACTCTGGTGGTAATGCTACAATATAGCCACAGCTTCCCTGGGGCATTATGATGGAAGGCAACACTGCCAAATACTGGCGTCACAAGTCCCTCTGACCACCACCAGCAGACAATGTGGGTTAGGTGTCTTGCCCAAATACACAACATAGGATCAAACCTATAACCTTCTGATTAAAATATAATAGAATATAATGTAATTGAATAGAATAGATGTTATTGATCCCACAGTGGGGAAATTCACTTGTTACAGCAGCACCAACACTTAAGAGAATAATTTGAAGAAAAATAATAACAAAGGTACATGTATACACATACTGTAGGCAGTAGTCTAGTATTGTAACCTTCGACCACTAAAAACACGAATAAATAAGAAAACACTTGGGTTGAAGCTGGTTTCAACACTGCAACATACTGCAAGAGACACGGAAATACTATGTAAATCCAGTATTGAACGAGTATTGAACCCATACTGAATATTGCAGTGGTGTTATTGTGTAACAGGATGATGCCAGTGCAGCTTAAACTGATGAGTTATACACTCTTACTGCAGAGGGGATGAAAAATCTACAGTAGGTCTTACATCTGAGATGTCTCAGTCTGCCTCTGAAGGAGCTGTCCATGGTCTCCACAGTGGAACGAAGGGAAAAAAGAGAATAAAAATGAAGAAAGTTAACAAGTGAGCCCAGAAATACTCAATTCACAGAAACACCAACTGAAAAAGAAGCTAGTGAGAGAGATAAGGGTGCACAGGTCACACCAAAGCCAACCTGGACAGGTGAGTTTCAGTTGCTTTTTAAAGGAGATCACTGAGTCCACTGATCTCAGGCTCAGGGGGAGAGAGTTCCAGAGTCTGGGGGCCACAGCAGCAAATGATCTGTCACCTTTGGTCTTTTGCCTGGTGCTGCACAACCAGTAGGCTTTGGTCACTGGACCTCAGGGACCTGCTGGGTGTGTAGGGACTGAGAAGATCACCAATATAAGATGGTGCTTGTCCATGTAAGGCCCTAAAGACCAGAACCAGGATCTTGAAATGAACCCTGAAGTTGACTGGCAGCCAATGAAGCTGGAGGAGAAACGGGGTGATGTGGGTGTGTTTGGTAGCCTGGCCTGTCAGACTCGTCCTCTGTTTAATTCTGCACAGAGAAAGAGTCTGGTAACTCACAGGCAAAGAGGCACACGAGGGGCGGGACTAGGCAGCTCAAAAATAACCAATAAAAAAAAAAGACAGAAATGCCGACTGTACCGCGTGACGTTGTAGTTTTTTAGCTGTAGTGAAAAAAGGTGTCTGGCAATGGCGCAAACATCTTTTATTTTTTTTAGAAGAAATGCTTTTAGCACTTCTACTTGTTGTGGTTTAAAAGACATTCAAGTCATTTAGAACAGAGGAAAGAGCCGCAACGAACTCCGCCACTGTCTTCATTGTTTATGAGAAACTGAGCGTCGCTGTGTGTGACGTCTGCGATGCTGTAGTTTTTTAGCTGTAGTCAAAAATGGCTTCTGGCGACAGTGCAAACATCTTTCTTTAGAAGAAAGGCTTTTAGTGCTTCTACTTGTTGTTGTTTTAAAGACATGTCCAAGTCATTTAGACCAGAGGAGAGAACCACAGCGAACTCCGCTTCAGTCGCCATGTTTATGGCAAACTCAGTGTTATGGTGTGTGACGTACGCTACTCAGCACTGATTGGCTCAGTTAGAATTCTTGGGGGTGGGGTTATTTGAATAGGAGAGTCCCCAGAGCCTTTCTCTGTGCAGAATAAAACAGAGGAGGAGTCTGGCGGGCCAGGCTATGTGTTTGGAGGACTTGGTCAGAAGCCGAGCACAGGCATTCTGAACCACCTGCAGACGGTTCAGGGAGGTTCTGCTCAGACACGTGAAAAGAGAGTTACAGTAGTCTAAGCGTGAGGAGATGAAGGTGTGGAGAACTGTCTCAAGTTCAGAGCAGGACAGAATGGGACTCAGCTTAGCAATGTTCCTGAGATGGAAGAAGGAAGAGAGAACAAGAGAACTGAAATGAGAATCCAGGGTAAGAGCTGGGTCACAGGTCACACCAAGATTCCTGACAGAGGGTTTGGTGTGAGAAGCAAGCTGAGCAAGAGAGTCTCTGACTTTGGGAACCAGCTTGTCTGGGGCACAGACGGGTGATGCTGTATTATGTCCCAGCTGATACAGGACTGTTTGCTAGAATCCTAAACTGAGAGGTGGAATGATCAGCCTCAGTGCTGTTTTTTTTTTTCAGTTTTAAGGTGATGAACTGGTTACAGTTCTGATCGACTATTTTTAAAGGGTTCAGGCCTGCAGGGTGTGATGTGTCGGGCTCTTTGTTCTGTGTGCTGGGTTGGTGATGATGGGATGATCCAGCTGAACTCTGTGAGAATGTTTTAACACGATGATCTCCAGTCACCTTAACGTCTCTGCTGTCTTTAAACTCATAAAATCCTCTCGGTCGATTTTTCTTTCTGCTCGTTTGTAACTGATGATGATGGTGATGATGGGACTGGCTCTCATCTTTTTCATGCTGCAGCTCTGAATACCTGATGTGAGAAATTTTTTGGAGGGGTACAATCTCCCGTCTGCGAAGGTCTCTTGTGTCTGCCGCGTGGGATTATGGGAGGACGACACACTGTCAATCATTTAGCGAGCGTAGGTGTGATTTCCCTCTCATGCTGCAGGTCGGTTTTGGATGAATCTCATTACTGGTCGTGTTTCAGGGTGACTGACAGCAGAATAATGTTTGAGGGCCCCAGAGGGCCTTGGCCGGCTAAATGTTAAATGTATGAATGCATGGGAGTCAATGGAGAGATGAAGTGTAGCTGAATATTTTTCTTCCTGGGAAACAGTCTCGGAGTGAAGAGTGTGACCCTGAACACATCATCTGCAATGTTTCACACAGGAAGCAACGCAACACAAACACCACAGTCACACACAGCTGACACACACCTGACTCACAGTTCACAGGTCAAAGTTTGAAGACAGTTTATCCACAGAACAACTGAATCAAAATAGGAAATACCTTTCATTTACTAGTTTAATGATAATAAAGATGAGGTGTTGTTAAAAAGCGACACTGACCAGTTTTTAACACTTTAACCAAACCCTTTAAAGGTGTGGAACACTGAAAAAACCTTTTTTAGTGATCTTTATCCCGATTATAATCAGTCACTCTGAGTTTTTCATGCAGGATGAACACTAAAACAGTCTCCTATTTCCTTCATTAGCTTCTGATTGTGGACTTTTAAGTGCTAATATGTTTTGTCCTACCGTGTGGATCTTTGTACTTCATGCCTCATATAGTATCAGTTGGCTAATATTAGTGTTAGCTCGTTGTTAGTGCTAGCTACTGCAGGGTTGTTGACAGTTGTAATAGCACTTTCAACCAGTAGGATGGAGAAGCTAGCCACTGTTACTTTAAAAAAATGAAAAATTACCAAAACATTTCCATAAGCCATTTTGTGTTATTCCTAAAATGTGTCTCGCCCTATATTCATCAGAAATAATTCAATCCTAAAAAAAAAAAAAAAAAAAAAAAACTAATTCCAAGTTAGTGGTTACCTTTGTTGAAATTAACAACTCTAACAGCAGTCAAGCGTCAAAAATCATTGCTCCCTTTAATTTCAGTCAGTTATTCAGTTGAATAAATTAACTGTTATTAATCAACTGTTAAAAATTATCCTCATCTTTATCATCATCATCATCATCATCATCACATACACAACATTTAACAAACCTTCAAATCAGATCTTTGGTTCACGATCATGAAAAAACTGTCAGGGGAACAACGTGTCAGGGTGACTGACAGCAGAATAATAATATATATATATATATATGTATATGTATATGTATATGTATGTATATATATATATATATATATATATATATATATATATATATATGTATATACAGACACACAGGTAGCCATTAAGCATCACAAAGAGTTCCCTTTTAGCTCAATTGTTGCGACACAAGGTGACGCCACAATGGCGGCAGAACACGACGCCAATTTACAGAGGGAGGAAGGTGCCTCACTGCAGATGACGCTATGGTACTGATTTATTTACTTGCGCTATTTAGGGTAAATATTTGCGCTGGTGTTATTTTTATTATTTAGTCACTGAAAGCATCATTTGTGCTACCTGCTCCTCTGCTGAAGCTCTCAGTCTGCCGCGTTTCATCTCCTGAGGAGATATTTCTCCTGTTCTTTCTATCATTTCAACATAAATAACATAAATGTCCTACCTTATCTTTCCATTTACATAAAAAAAACAATATATAATATATTGCATCAAAACATTTCTTGAATTGAATAGAATTACAATATCTGACTCGCCAAGTCCCGTTCAGTTATGTACACGACATTTCCAAATCATGGACAGGTTAGAAAACACAAATACCTCAGTCAAAGCACAAAAATAACTTAAGTAGAATCCTCAGTTGTTTTATTTCTTCATGGCAGCAGCTCAGCAAAACCGACTGAATCTCTCTCTCAGTTTCAGTGAGAATCTTCGTCTTCGTCTTCGTCTTCCTCCGCTTATCCGGGTCCGGGTCGCGGGGGCAGCATCCCAATTAGGGAGCTCCAGGCCGTCCTCTCCCCGGCCTTGTCCACCAGCTCCTCCGGCAGGACCCCAAGGCGTTCCCGGACCAGATTGGAGATGTAACCTCTCCAACGTGTCCTGGGTCGACCCGGGGGCCTTCTGCCGGCAGGACATGCCCGAAACACCTCCCCGGGGAGGCGTCCAGGAGGCATCCTGACCAGATGCCCAAACCACCTCAACTGGCTCCTTTCAATCCGGAGGAGCAGCGGATCTACTCCGAGTCCCTCCCGAATGTCCGAGCTCCTCACCCTATCTCTAAGGCTGAGCCCGGCCACCCTACGGAGGAAACTCATTTCGGCCGCTTGTATCCGCGATCTCGTTCTTTCGGTCATTACCCAAAGCTCATGACCATAGGTGAGGATTGGGACGTAGATCGACCGGTAAATCGAGAGCCTGGCTTTCTGGCTCAGCTCCCTCTTCCCCACGACAGATCGGCTCAGCGTCCGCATCACTGCAGACGCCGAACCAATCCGCCTTTCGATCTCCCGATCCCTCCTACCCTCACTCGTGAACAAGACCCCGAGATACTTAAACTCCTCCACTTGAGGTAGGACCTCTCCCCCGACCCGGAGGTGGCAAGCCACCCTTTTCCGGTCGAGAACCATGGTCTCAGATTTGGAGGTGCTGATCCTCATCCCAGCCGCTTCACATTCGGCCGCGAACCTACCCAGCAAGAGCTGAAGGTCAGAGCTGGATGAAGCTAGGAGGACCACATCATCCGCAAAAAGCAGAGACGAGATTCTCCTGCCACCAAACTCGACACACTCCACACCACGGCTGCGTCTAGAAATTCTGTCCATAAAAGTGATGAACAGAACCGGTGACAAAGTGAGAATCGATGGTGAGAATCGAGGGGAAATTTTGAAACAACCCGGTTGGCTGTGGCTGGTCACATGGGTTACGCTGCTACTTGTCCTTTTCAAAATAAGAGTCTGAACCAAGATTTCAGCTATTTTACATCTATTTACCTGTAAACCCCATGACTTTGTAAAGTTTTTTGTTCTTTCCAATATATTCTAATCACAAATAGATATTATATCCTGAATTATAACATTCCTGGTGTTTTAAATACATTTTAAACACTTTTAGTCTATTTATGGATTATTTATCACTTTTAATGTAATTTTCATGACAGTTTTTATAACTTTTTATTCATTTATTGAGATCTGTTATCCAGGGTTACACAGGCACCACCGGTCCCTCCAACCACCACCAGCAGGCAAGGTGGGTTAAGTGTCTCTACCAACGACACAACAGCAGCATTATCTGGTCGGAGCCGGGATCAAACCTGCAACATTCCGATTACTGGACAACCCGCTGTACCTCCTGAGCTACTGCTGTTCTTTTACAGCTTTCCACAGCTGCTCATCGTCTCTTTTACTGCTTCTGTTTGCTCCTCCTAGCTCCTTTCCCACCTCTTCCTTCATTATCTTAGAAGCAGAAAGACAAGGAGCAAGTGAAGTAATTTGGAGGAGATGAATCTCCTTCACCTAATTGGTATTTACCAGGTGTCTGCTCCTCTTTTTGTGTGTGTCTGAGTGTGTCTGTGGGAATATTGATCGTCAGTTAGTGTAGCGGTTTGCAGTGCTTTAGCATTGATTAACGATTTACATAGGGATGTGTGTAAGTGCATGTGTGTGTGTGTGTGCTAGTATTTCGGGGGACAGTTGAATGTTGCATCAGAAGGATAATTAGGTACAAAGATCCCTGTGTCACTATCTCTCTCTCACACACACACACACACACATGCACGCACGCACGCACGCACGCACGCACGCACACACACACACACACACACACACACACACAGAGTATCTGTGTATTTGTTTTGTTTTTACTTTATTTGTTTGATCATTCTATAACAAGCTCCAAATGAGGCGTCTCATTAGGGCAACTAAAACAGATGTAAACATAACAGTTACCATGGCAACAACGTTTTACCTTCCCTCATGCAATAGTTGAGTTACAATAGGGTTACCTATCAATGCTAATACAATAAATTTTATTTAATTTTTATAGTGCCAAACAAGTGTCGTCTCCAGGCACTTCCCACAGCAAACATTCCAGTTGAACTTACACATCACTGCACTGAGTCCAGTTCATTTTGCCAGTTAGTCAAACGTTTCCTATGTAAGGAAACCCAGCAGAATGCATCGAGTCACTGACTTGTGTCAGAGACACCAGTCTCCATGCTAAGCAAGCATGTAGCGACAGTGGAGAAGAAAACTCCTCTTTAACAGGAAGAAACCTGGCTCCGTGTGAACGGCCATCTGCCACGACGACTGGGGGGTTGAGAAGACAGAGCAGTAATTCTTATTATGTTAAAGAAAGTAAAAGGTTCACAACAAAGAGGGAGAGCATTGGCAGTAGTGTGCCAGCTGATGGCCTACTAAAAGAAGTATGCACAGCCAATCAGAACACCGAACACCAGACCTGCTGATGCTGGTGTAGTTGTTGGCTAATGGGAGTCACTGACTCGTTCTTCTTTTTTCAAAGTTGATGTAGTGAAACTTTATTTGACAGAGATGTTATTAATGAATTTCCAAACATTTAGCTTACAAAAAAAAACCCTCCCACACGGCTTAAACACACATTAGGTAGTGACTCACGTCAGATTTCAACTCGTATCATGTTCTGACTCATCAGGTAACAACTTGTATCAGGCAGTGGGTCCCTCAGACTCAGCTTTATTTATAAAAACAAAACACAGTTCCTGAGGTCTCATTATGTTCTGCGTGGCAACGAAAAACAAAACATATAAAGTAAAGATTCACAGACTAGGTTAATCACTTAAACAACTGACAAAGGAACAGATGAGTGCTATATTACACTGCTGGTCCATCTTGGTCAGGTGCTTTGTAAATAAATATGTTTTGTTGAAGCTGATCAGAAAGTCACTCATTAAAATATAAAAACATTCGTATGTGTGTATTTATCAACATGTTTATTCAAAATACATCTTTACTGCTCAGAGGAAAATCATGGAACAATTTCTGCGGTGGATGAATCCGAGTCAGTCGCTGTCCAGAATATGTGAGGAAGCACGATTATAATGTGTGAATGGAGAGGAATCACTACTTTTACTGTTAATAACCTCCTCCTCTGTATTTTGTCTCAATGAGAAGGAGGAGGAGGAGGTGTCTGTTTTCATTTTCTGTGAAGAAGGAGATGATGGACTCCTCATTATCTAATTTAATTACCTCATCACACTCCTCCTCCTTTTCTGGACACCATGCAGTCTTTAAATCCAGAACAAGACTGTCTGGCTGTAAGAGAGAGAGAGAGAGAGAGAGAGAGAGAGAGAGAGAGAGAGAGAGAGAGAGAGAGAGAGAGAGAGAGAGAGAGAGAGAGAGAGAGAGAGAGAGAGAGAGAGAGAGAGAGAGAGAGAGAGAGAGAGAGAGAGAGAGAGAGAGAGAGAGAGAGAGAGAGAGAGAGAGAGAGAGAGAGAGAGAGAGAGAGAGAGAGAGAGAGAGAGAGAGAGAGAGAGAGAGAGAGAGAGAGAGAGAGAGAGAGAGAGAGAGAGAGAGAGAGAGAGAGAGAGAGAGAGAGAGAGAGAGAGAGAGAGAGAGAGAGAGAGAGAGAGAGAGAGAGAGAGAGAGAGAGAGTGTGTGTGTGTGTGTCAGTGGTGACTGACAGCTGACATTAAGTTGTTTAGAAGAGAAATGTCAGTCTCTGAATATTCCTATGCCTTTATTTGACCCTGTCTGGCTGCCGTAGAAGCGTCAGCACCTCTCCGTCAGACAAAAAACATTTTCTGATGGGGTTCAGGGTTTGGTTCTGTTCTGGTTAGAGCTCATAAACCGGTCCAGATTGCTAGATATAAAAACAAGGATTGGCTTGTTGAACAGCATAAAAGGAAATTTTACAACTATATTTATTCAGGTCGTTACACGGGTGTTGATGTGAGGTCAGCAGCAGTCCATGAGGTTTTGGTGGAACCAGAAACCAAACTGAGTTAGGTTTATAGTGCTGTGGTCACAACCTTTCTTAGTTGTAATATATTAGAGGTAAACACATGCAGACATGTTTTGTTCTGACATATTGACTCAGCTGATTTTAAACACATCTGTGACACATCTGGATCTCTGCCTAAGGTCTTTTTGAGTAGCTGCTGCAGTGTGTGTTAAACTGCGCCTGTTTGCATTATTGTGTGTGTTACAAGATGTGACAGCTGCTGCATTCACAATGAAACACAAAACTTCAACCATGTGCACAATCACACAATTTGTCTCCGTGTGTGTGTGTGTGTGTGTGTCAGTCAGTCATCATAGCTTTTAATTAGCTCCAAGTCTAAACCAGCTGTAGACGTTAATTAGCAAAAATCTGCTCAGCATTTGGTGATAATGAGATTGACAAGCCCATGCACATCTGACCAAACACACACACACACACACACACACACACACACACACACACACACACACACACACACACAAACACAGAGCGAGCTGAGCTGAACTTATCAAGGTCATTGAAGATTGATTCACATGGTGAACAGCTGATATGTTTGGTTGAGTTTTTGCGATCAGGTGTATTCTTCCCATCACTGAGACACTGAAAGGTCCAGAGATGTCCAACCCTTGATAAGTGACAGAGGTTCTGGTTAAGATAGAGACACATTAAAGCTACAATGGCTAATTTGGAAAACAAATTAGCTTCTTAACAACATTCTAAAGTAGTATATTGTGGAGATAATAAATAAATAAATAAAGTGATTCTCTTGTATTTGTCTAAAAAGCTCCACCAATACCACGTCCCGGACCACCGTACTTCCCTGGGTTATCCATTCATCTCTCACTCATGTATTTAACAACAGAACACCACTGGCGTGAGAGGTTCTCCACTCAACAACATCAGAAAAGGAGAAACAGCTGGCTGCTACCACTTCAACTTTGAGACAAACTACCAGAGTCCCAGAAAGAAAACACCATTAGAAGTCACGGAAAACAAAATATGTATTGACCTAGAGGACAGGGCCTGGTGTGTAGCACTGTCTCTATTCCTTCGGCATCTCAGATTTTCAATTCTGGCAGAAGTGTCTCAGGGAAGATACCGAGGGGAGGGGTGAGTGTTCCGTTACTGTTACACCCCTCTGTGGGCTCAGCTAGGAAGGAGAGGGGAATAAACATAAGAGGGACGAGTTTAACGCAAAGTAACCCTTATGGGGAGAAAAAGGCTTGACAAAGCAAAAACCAAACTCAAAGTGTCCTTGTCTTTACAAAGGGTTTATTAAAAAGAAACAAAAAACCAAAAGAAGGGGCCAAAACCCTTACCAAGAAATTAACCACGCTGTTTATTTAATTAACTAAAAATGTCCAAAGGACCAACCTCTATAAATCCTAAAATAAATCTCCTTTATTTAAAAAGGATTGGAACTTAAGAAGGGGCAAAATCCCCACCAAGTAGTTAAACAAGGTTTGTCTAAAAGACAAACCAAACTAAAAGTACTAAATTAACTAAAGTTGTCAAAACACCCAAAATAGCTCAGGGAACCGAGACTTCAAAAGGGGAAAAAAACCCACCTGGTAATTTATCCAAAGGTAGTTTGAAAGACTCACCAAACCAAAGATTACCTGTCAACTAAGAATATCCCAAACTCAAAATTTCCTAAGATTACTTTTCTCAAAAGTAAGCAACACAACCTGGTTTTAGCCACAAGACTGAGATAACCACCAAGGGGAGAGAACACACGTTGCTGCTGCAACCTACAAACATTTCTCTCCCCTGATGAGCTCTAGCTGGCTGCTTTTGAAGGGCCAGCTGATGAGTTGAAAAGTCCCAGCTGGCCGTGACTGCTGCTCTGGCGCTGTCCATGGTCCTGAAGTAAAGACAGCTTCCCAAGGAGCAGCTGTCCAAGGTGCTGCGCTGCTGAACTGCTGGTCAGGGAAACGGAGTGCAGCACACCACTGGGCTCCAAAACGGCGGCGGCCGTTAACAGTGACTGTGTTTGAATTGAAAACCTAGCATGCTTTGCAGATTTGTTATAACAGCTTTTAATACAAGAATAAAGACTCAATAGAGAACAAGTCTAAAAAAATGTTCAAGTTCAGGAACCAGTAATTATTGTGTGTGGTGTTGTAATAGGACATTTTAAAACCTATAATCTATAATCTATACACCCGTACATTTCAGAATACTTTCACTTTTTGCATCAAATCTTAAATATCTTCTCTGGTCAGGGAAACGGAGTGCAGCACACCACTGGGCTCCAAAACGGCGGCGGCCGTTAACAGTGGCTGTGTTTGAATTGAAAACCTAGCATGTTTTGCAGATTTGTTATAACAGCTTTTAATACGAGCATAATGACTCAATAGAGAACAAGTCTAAAAAAACGTTCAAGTTCAGGAACCAGTATGAATTATTGTGTGTGGTGTTGTAATAGGACATTTTAAAACCTATAATCTATACACCCGTACATTTCAGAATACTTTCACTTTTTGCATCAAATCTTAAATATCTTCTCTTTGTTTCAGTGTCCAGTCTTTGTCCTCTCAGTGAGTTCATTTCAATCTTAGTTGATCATAAATTAAAATAAATTTTAAGAGAAGAATTTTTTATGTGTTTTAAATAGTTGTTTCTTCTTCTTCTTCTTCTTCTTCTTCTTCTTCTTCTTCTTCTTCTTCTTCTTCTTCTTCTTCTTCTTCTTCTTCTTCTTCTTCTTCTTCTTCTTCTTCTTCTTCTTCTTCTTCTTCTTCTTCTTCTTCTTCTTCTTCTTCTTCTTCTTCTTCTTCTTCTTCTTCTTCAGAAAATCAGTTTTCTGTTAAACTCCAGCATCTGCTGTAAGACAAAGAGTCACCTAAGTGAAGCAGTTTAAATGAATTGCTTCATGTTAACACACACATAGGACTGAGCTTAAATCACACACACATAAACGTGCACACACACATGCACTGACAGGCACCCACATACACACGCCACCATCAGCATAATTCATCCGCACACTGTGACTACATTTTCTACCTCATAGAGCAGATTAACTCCAACATTGAGAGAGTGTGTCACTGTGTGTCATCATAAATCTCTATGTAACTGTGTGTGTAAGTGTGTGAGTGACACAGTGTGTGTTTTCAGGTTCAGTGTGTGTGACTTCTGGTCTTTGAAGAGATAAATTTGTACTGTGTCCTCATTTGCTGCTCATAGATAGCAGTTAGAAACCCTTTTGGTGTGTGTGCATGTGTGTGTGTGTGTGTGTGTGTGTGTGTGTGTGTGTGTGTGTGTGTGAAGTGTGCAGGTGTGTGTCTGGTCTTTCCTGCTCATCACATAACAAATTGAGAGTTTAATCTGTTGGACATGTAGATTTACAACCTCAATGTTTCACTCAGAAGAAGCAGGACAGGACCAAAGGACAAAGGAAACATGCAAAGAGACAAAAGGATGAATGAAAGGAAAGATAAAACAAAGAAAGATGAAAGATAAGAATAAGAAGGTAGAATAATAGAGGAAACATGGAGGAAACCAGGATAGAGATGGGAGGATGGAGGAAATGGGAAAGAAGATATGAAAGAGATGAAACAATGCAGGACACAGAAGTGGAGGAAACAACGGAGAATACACAAGGACTAAAGACACAAGGGAGGAGACAGAAAGAAAAATGACTGAGGAAGGGAGAGAAGAGAAAAAACAGAGGGAAACAAGAGGGGAGACGAAGACAGGAAAGAATGATGAGATGAAAGGATGAATGAAGTAAGGGAGGAGATGGAAGAATAGAGGTTACATTTAATGAAAGAAATGAGAAACACAACAAAAGGCAGAAAATATGAATCTAGAGATGAAAAGACAAAGACATAAGGGAGGATAAGAAAGGATGGAGGAAAAGAGGGAGAGGATATATGGAGGAAAGAGTGGGAGCAGAGGAGGAGGTGAAGAGAACAGAGATATTTTGTGTCTTCTGTCTGAAGATAAAGTGACGATCAGCTGGGAATGCTTATGCTGAGTGGTTACCTCGGTGATAAGACTGCCTCTGTGTGAGCAGCTGATTAGAGGTCAAAGGTTATCTTCAGACACATCAGCGAATCGGGAACAGATTCCGGCAACTGCTGGGAGACCAACAACAACACCTGTGACAACAAAGTAGGAAACACTAAAGATGTGATAGAAGTGAGCTGAATTACTACGTACGAGAAGGAAGCATTATACATCTATTTGTGTCGTGTTCAAGTGAAGATCAAACCTCTAAGTCTCCTGATCCATGTTCTTCTTGACAAGGTCTCAGATCCAAATGGATGTTTGGATTTTCCTTCAGAACAAAGTTAAAACTAAAGAGTGAAAGGACACATACCTGTATAATTGTTGATTAACTGTAGAGTCATCAGGATCTCTGTAGGAGGTGTGAGGATTATTTTAGTTCTTGAAGCTTTGAAGTGGTTCATATTATTATTGACTATTAATTAACCTGATTGGATCAGGAGATTCTCTTTGTGCAGTTTATTTACAGAGCATCTCTTTTGAGGAACATGTTTTGTGTGTCTGGTTCAGGGTTTTAGCTGACTGTGTGCATTCAGATGGGTCTCTGAGTCACATGACTCCTGGTTGGTTCGAAGGGGTCATTAAAGTCCACTGGCCCAGACTGAGTTGCTCTAATTCTGGATTTCCAGACGAATTAAATTCAGTTTTTCTCAATGTTTTTTTTTTGAGACCCAGATATGAAGGCATACAAAAAGAAAATTGGCACCAGTATTTCTGAATCAAAAGAGCAATTTTGATCTCTCACACACTAAAGAATTTTATTTATGTTTTAATTGCATTATGCTGCATTTATTGTCATTCACTGTCTTTTAAATAATGTCTTAGTGTCTTGTTTATCTGAACTGTAAATCACTTTCATGAATTTCAGTTGCTGTTGAATTAATTCACTCCGACTCCCCCACCCCCCACCCCCCACCGTGTGTGTAGGTTCTTCCTCAAGTTCTTCCTCAAGTGTAACCAGAACTGTCTGAAGAATGCAGGAAACCCTCGAGACATGAGGAGATTTCAGGTAAAACACGTTTATGAATTCATTTCCCTAAAGGGCAGGACATGGCTTTGGAGGACCTGACGTACCCAAAATGCATTGCAGCAGGGCGGCCTAAGGCTTATTGCTTTGTAGATATAATATGAGAGGTCAGCCAGGACCTTCCTTTGTCAGTCACGTGCTCTTCCTGTCTGGATTTAAACGTCCTAAAGTTTGTTGTTTTTCCTTCCAACATATAGTGTAGGCTATGACAAATAAAATTATTATTTTAAAATAATAATAATATTTGTTATTGTTACCCTTCACAGAAGGACTGAATAAGTAATGTTTTACAAAACTGAACTTTAATCGAATCGCAGCACATCTAATTTCACACTTTTCCTCTGATGACACAACAAAACCAAAGATTTTTAAGACAGCGATCTGAAAAGGCAGGACGCCAGACAAAGAGAAATCCAGAGTTTAATCACAGATTGGTTGTAAGTGACAGTCAGAAGTTGAAACCTGGTGTGACAAAAGAATATAAATGATTTTATTGTTCCAGTGTTTGTGTTTAGTTTATCAAATCAGAGTTTAATGTCAGAGAGTAACAGTTGTCTATGAATTGAAGGGATCTCAAATTTGTTTGCTGCTTTGATTTCGATCGGTGGAGAAGACCGGCCTATTTTTCAGCAAACTATTGATAATGTTTTCCATGTGTCTTTACAGGTGGTAGTTTCCACAACAGTTAATGTCGATGGTCATGTTCTCGCAGTCTCTGACAACATGTTTGTACACAACAACTCTAAACATGGCCGCCGAGCCCGAAGACTGGACCCATCTGAGGGTATGCATCTTTATTCAGTCTTACATGTTCCCTTTGTGGCTTTTTTTTGTTGTTGTTTTTTAATTCCATTCAGGTTATGATCATCTGCTGATCTGATAAAAAAATCATGATTACAAGATTAGAGACAGGTCAGAAACAGATTAGAAACATTCTAAATTAGCTGAATATTGTGAGCTGTGTGTTTGCTGTATGACTCATCACGCTTTAACATCAACACACACACAGTTGCAAAATGCTCTCACGTACATCATCGCAGATCAGCAGTTTAAAGACATGCTGACTGGAATAAAGACGTTCTGGCTGTAACAGCAGATGTTTTGGATGCTGCTCTGACAGCAGGAACCTGAGCAGCCGAGCAGAGCAGCCTAATGTGCTCTTTGAAGACAAATCAGCACAGTGGATTGTGGGTAAGAAGACCAGACACTTCTTCGTCCCCCGAGAGGACCGAGTATGTGTGTGTGTATTTTTGTGGGCCGTTCACCCTCTTTAATTGCCCTCCTAATTAAAGACAGTCACCATGGTAACCACCCCACCCAGTCAGAGCAGAGCAGTCCCGTGGGCTTGGGTCGTCTCTGCTTGCTTGTTCCTCAAAGTCCTGGTGCAAGCCCAAGAAAACCAGAGTATCAGCAGCAGACTCGCTCTGACTTCACTTCAAATCCCCATTTTTATTTTCTAAATGGGGACAGATGTTTCCTCAGAATGTCCAAAAAAGAAAAGAAGTACAAACACCGACTCAGAAAATTAAGGAAACAGTTTAACTGACAGCAATCAAACATTTCAGTGTTGTAAAAATAACCATTAAACAAATAAGTTATGTAATTTTAAAATAGATTTAAAATGGTCAGGACTCATTTTCACTGGTGTAAACTGGTATGAACTAGTCTCAAGTATCTGACACCTTTATGTTTAATTTATGTTGTTTCCACGGATGTAAACTGGCATGTACCAGTTTGGAGCTTATTGAATCTCTCTACACTGATTTATCTGGTTTGCAGATTTAAACTGGTTGCAACTTCATAGAACTTGTTTGCGTGATTTAAAACTGGCATGAACCAGTTTGGAGCTTCAGACGTGTCTACAGAAAAGTCTCAAATTTAAACAGATTCAAATGGTTTT
>NC_091756.1:50848840-50973840 GCF_043380555.1 Nothobranchius furzeri | reverse complement strand
CTTCAAATTTTCAAGTACACTTCAGGTGTTGTACTATTTTGGATACACTGTCCTCAGGCTCCAGCCTTGTTTTATATTGATTGTATTAAAACAAAGAAAACAATCTGAAGTTGTTTTTAATTTACCGGTCTGGCCCACTTGGGACTAGATTTCCCTCAATGTGGCCCCTGAGCTAAAATGAGTTTGACACCCCTGGTCTAGAGGATATCTGCATGGAGGAATGGGCCAAAAAACCAGCAACATTGTGTGAAAACCTTGTGAAGACTTACAGAAAACCTTTGACCTCTGTAATTGCCAAGACAGAGGGCAGCAATAGCTCAACAACTTGAGCGGGTTGTCCAGTAATCGAAAGGTTGCAAGTTCGATCCCGGCTCCGAACAGAGAATTCTGCTGTTGTGTCCTTGGACAAGACATGTAACCCACCTCGCCTGCTGGTGGTGGTTGGAGGGACTGGTGGCACCTGTGCTCTGCAGCCTCGTCAGTGCCCCAGGGCAGCTGGGGCTACATTGTAGCTCATCACCATCAGTGTGTGTGAATGTGTGTGTGAATGGAGGATGTTACACTGTAGTGTAAAGTGCTTTGGGGTCCTCTGACTCTGAAAGGTGCTATACAAGTGAGTCATTTATCATTAACATTTAACAAAAGGTATATAACAAAGTGTTGAAATGGGCTTTCGTTACAGAACAAGTACTTGTTTTCCACCTTAATTTGCAAATACTATTGTAAAAATCAGACAATATGATTTTTTTGGAATTTTTATCTCATTTTGTCTCTCATAGTTGAGGTATACCTATGATGAAAATTACAGGCCTTTCTCATCATTTTAATGGGAAAACTGGCACAACTCTAAGTTAACTAAATGCTATTTAGCTCCACTGTATATTAATATACATTAAAAAACTGGAAGTCAGTTTTACAAGAAAGGACAAAGGAACACAGTTCTGTCCCATCCATTTGTAGCTGGTTCACCAGGTATTTGATATATATATAATTTTTCTTTTTTTCATATAAGCGCACACACAGGAACAGGCACACATGCACACACTTTGCCTTCATTTCACTTTATAATTAATCTGAAGCCACACTTGAAAGGAGAGAGAGGAGCAGTCATTACCTCGTGTGTGTGTGTGTGTGTGTGTGTGTGTGTGTGTGTGTGTGTGTGTGTGTGTGTGTGTGTGTGTGTGTGTGTGTGTGTGTGTGGTGTTGAAGTGAACAAAGCTAAAGAGGATAAAAGTCACAACCCAATTAAACCACGTTTTCGCTCTTTCTCCCTCCCTCTCTATTTCTCTCTCTCTCTCTCTCTCTCTCTCTCTCTCTCTCTCTCTCTCTCTCTCTCTCTCTCTCTATCTCTGCCTATGGGCGCTTGCGTGTGTGCATGTGTTGATGTTATGAAGATCAGTGTTTCCAACCTCTGGGTCTTTCACAGAGGTCATTTTTGGATCAGAAGGACAAGAGAGAAGCAAAATTATTCTAACATTTCTTAAGTCTACAACAACATTTTGAATCCAAGAAGCTTTTGAGCAGTAGTCAGTTTTGTTTGCCTATTCTTGAACATATTTTAAAAAAGTAAGTAAAAAGTTGACATACTTTTACCATGCATTCAAAAAATCTCTTGACATCTCAAGCAGCCTCCAACATGCCTCTACTCCACCTTCTATACACCTGTCTTACCCAAACATTTGTTTGCACCTTTACTGGACTCTCAGGTCAAATGGCAAGTGTAGTGACGTGTGTTCCTCAGCATACTCCCGATGTTAATTATTCTCTGGAATCCAAGAGGGTCCATCTTTAATTTGTTGTAACACAATTGCATTGTTCAGACATTCATGTTTGTGTGTCTCTGTGTGTGTTGTCCAGCAGCCACGCCCTGTATAAAAGCCATCAGTCCCAGTGAGGGCTGGACGACGGGTGGAGCCACTGTCATTCTTATTGGAGATAACTTCTTTGATGGATTGCAAGTTGTCTTTGGCACCATGCTGGTGTGGAGCGAGGTAACATTCAGCAATCACATCATCAATAATCAACACACACATTCAATTATTTCACCATTGATGTTTAGTACACACAGAACAAAGATAACAGCCACTAGATGTCATCGATGTGATTGTGATACAACCCCAAATTCCAAATTTTCCTTCATTTGTTACTGTTCAAAAAATATGTCTTGTATTAACCTGGTCCAATGTCAGAACTCTGTGTTCCACCTGGGATGGACCATCAAACAGTAGAAACAACTCAGCGGCCATCAAAGTTGTCCCCATTTCCAATGTGTTTAATGTTTTTAATGTCTTTGTCTTCAGTTGATCACCCCTCATGCCATCAGAGTCCAAACTCCACCCCGCCACATCCCTGGGGTTGTTGAGGTCACGTTGTCTTACAAGTCCAAGCAGTTCTGTAAAGGGGCACCAGGACGATTCGTCTACACAGGTAACGCACGCACATTGATTTCACATTCTTTGGTTCTAGATTTCTAAATTATTTTAAAATGGACTTGGTCTGACAACTGAGGTAAACTCTAAGATATTTCTGAGGCCAGAATTATCACTAGTGGTCACCATGAACGTTTAAAAAAATAATTTTTCTGTCATTAAATGTAAGAAAAAATGCTCCAATGTTTTAATTTGACCAAATCCCTACCTTGTTTTAGTTTGAATAGACCATGTTTGAGGAGAAAATCTTGAGTTCAGGCTGCACCCTACATGACCAAAGAACGACACAGGACATCACGGGTTTGCACGGAAAACGTGTATTAACTCCACTGTTGCCATATACATATTAACATGGTGTCAACATAAGGGAGGAGGGGCTAAGTTACAGGACCCGGAAAGGGACAAACTTACGATGCCAATACACAACATATTCCTCCCCCCGTACTTCAAAAATATAAGAAATGAAAATAGATTCAACAGTCATCATGGAAGAACTAACTCTTTCAACCATCTAACAACCAAAAAACTAACCTCTGTGTTGTACGAAAGAATAATAAAGAAAAATCCTGGCTAGGGAATGAGGGTAGACTGCCTCAATTCCCAGGCTAAACCCTGGGGATTATTCTGCCCCACCTGTCTCTTTTTTATATATATGTATCTATATCCGGGGTAGCCCCTAATTGATAGGAAAGTCTGTCAGGAGGTCTTCTGACTGCTAGGGTAAATACGACCAGCTGGCTGATCAGTTCCATCACCAACTTCCGCTGGTGGAGCAGTGACGTCCGTCACTGACAATGAAGCAGGTTCAGGGGCAACTGGAATGAAACCTGCATCCAAGGTTGGTTCTTGGACTGTCCCTGGTGACGAAAACTCCTCCCGAGAAGTATCCAACTCTGAAACATGAGGTGTTGAATGGTGAACGTCATTTGCAGGACTGGATTGAATGAGTTGATCAACATGTTGCCTCCATATTAGACGATCCCTTGTTACAACGGTATATGACACTGGTCCAGTTTTAGTAACCACAGTTGCAGGGACCCACTTTTCTCCTTTGGTGTAGTTTTGAGCAAGAACATGATCTCCAGGTAGGAAAGTGCAAAACTTTGTCTTTGCTCGACCATCCACTTGGGCTCTTTGATGATGTTGCACATGCTCCCGAGTGCTACAAGGTCTCAAGATGTCGAGTCTAGCGCAGAGTTGTCTCTTCATCATAGCCATGGCAGGTGACACTTTAGTAGTAGCGTGAGGTGTGTTCCTATATGATAAGAGGAAAGTGTTCAGGTGTCGGTTTAGTGAATGTGTCATTTTTGCTGCTGAGAGTGCTTGCTTCCGGGTCTGTATAAACCTCTCAGACAGCCCATTTGTTGACGGGTGATATGGTGCAGACCTGAGGTGCTGGATGCCATTTTCTTCCATGAAGGTCTTAAAGTCTTCAGACACCAGCTGTGGACCATTATCGCTCACAAGCTGTTTTGGCAGGCCAAAACGGCTAAAGATGGACTTTAATTCTTCAATAGTTTTCTCTGAGGTGGTAGTTTTCATGGGTACAACTTCAGGCCATTTACTGTGGGCATCAATTACCAGTAGGAACAGTAGCGGTTTTAGGCACGGGCAGACAGGGCAGTTGCCCGGGGCGGCATTTTTTCATGACACAAAAGGGCGCACAAGCGCTGAGTAAAAAAAAAGAAAGAAATCTGCGCTGCACCGAGGTTTTCTATTATCTGTCATATCACAGTGTCTGGATTGGAAACAGCAAGTTGGCGCCCCCTGCAGCTGCAGGCGCTCCTGCTGACTGAGAACGTTCACGGTGTGTGTATGAAGAAGAGGAAGGGGAGGGGCGCGGCGGGGGAATTCACCTCTGGGTGGGTCCAAATCAAATGAGCGGGTAGGGGCTGAATCAACTGTATTAACATGGCTAAAGTCAACCACATCTTGATGTTCTTCCATTTAACGCACATTTCATTCATAATATCATAAACACAGGCCTATCATTCTTTCAGGTTTTTCTGAATTGTGTGAAATGGCCGAATAAAAAAAGGAAAATCAAAAAAATTTTGTGGTCACCCCCCCCCCCCCCCCCCCCATCAAGGTCAAATAGTTTAGTCCTGACTAAAGGAAACTTACTGAGTCAAGAGCCAAACAGAAGAGATGAACATAAAAATGCTAAAACCACCAGGTGCCCGATTCAGGAATAAAAAGAAAAAAAGAGGAGAAAGATAAAGTCTCATGCTCTCATGATGCATGTTTTCATTTTTTTGAGCCAGTTAACTGGGATTTTAACGGTTAAATTCAGTCAACTAATTGCTAACAGAGCTAATAGGGCTGAAATATTGAAACAAATATTCAAATGGTTCGAAAAAATTCCTTGAATCGTTTTTTTTACTGATTCAAACTAGGATTTGTTAAATGCTCGCTGCAGCCTGTGGCCTGCCTGAACAACAACAAACACATGTTGATCATGTTCACATAATAATAAATAAAACAACTCTACAAGCAGAAGAAAACTCCCCAGTCACCACTAACTATCCTGTTTATTTATTGCAGATTGGCTGCACTGATTATTTTTACATGATTTGTTCTGTAAAAGTTGGCATTTTTGGTAGTCTACAGTTTTTTTATGTCAGTTTAAATTACAATTTCAGAGGCAATTCTAAAATATTATGGATCATGATAAAGATCTACTGGAGATCTACCCCAACTTTTGGACTGCTCTGCCAGTCACTGTGGCTCCAGCTGAGAGGAGCTTTTCAAAACTTGATCGTCATACCTGAGGTCAACTATGTTTCAGGGGCGGCTCACTCACCTGGCTCTGATTAGTACCAATCACTCAGTAGGGGGAGCAGATTTCATATGATGACATTATTGATGACTTTGCATCAAGGTTAGGTTTTAATTTTAGTTTGTTTTCTGTTCTAAGTGCAATGCTGTAGTGATTATCTTTAGTTTGTTATGTGTGAAATATTTTTGCTATTTAGAATATTTATTATATATTATGTTCATATATTCATAATATTTAGTTATTGTTTGTTTTTGTGTATTTGATTCTATATATTTTGATACAGTATATAATGTATATTGCTTACATTCTGACAACTTCATAGTAATTATTGTAAATATGTGCAACTTAGAAAAATTAATGTTCAATAGTCGTTCTAATAAAACATGCCTGTTCGTAGAAAACATGCGTGTGTTCGTGCAGGTGGGGTGGTGGTAGTGGTGGTGGTGGTGGTGTGTGTGTGTGTGTGTGTGTGTGGGGGGGGGGGGGGTGGGGCACTCAAAGGGGGCCTCGCCCGGGGCGTAATTCTATGTAGAACTGCCACTGAGTAGGAACATGTGCTTTTCAACTGGTCCAGAAAAATCTGTGTGTACTCTTTGCCAGGGTTCTTCAGGCCAGTCCCACGGAGGTAAACAATGATGTATATCGGAAGGATTGCCTCCTGATTAGTGTGTGAAACGGTGACATCCACCTGCCCCAACACTGGAACAGACTCCCCTGTGTAGGTTCTTAGCTTTAGCTTTGTCTTTTGCAAAGGGAGGTGGTGCAACCGTTTTTGTACAATGTTTCTGGTATCATAGACACACATGTACCAGTATCAACCTGCATACGTACTGGGGATCCCTCCAGCAGAACTGTGACCCAATACTCATCATCCCTGTCGCTGACAGCCAAAACATGTACAGTATCTTCATCATCAGATTCACAGTCACTGAGTTTTTGCTCCATTTTGTTCACCAGTTTTTTTTTTTTTTTCCATTCGGGACAATCCCGTTTCTCCCGTTTGTAAAGGTTACCTTGGTCTCTGACTTCTTGGCTTTACAGGCACGTTCAATGTGGCCCATCTTACCACAGTTTCTGCAAGTCAGGGTTTTACACCAACAGTCATTAGTTTGGTGCCCCGTTTTCCCGCAGCGGTAGCACAACCTGTCTCCTTTGGCTGTATTCTTGGGATCAGAAGATAACTGATAAACCTGTGTGAATGCACTCAGTTGTTGTGCTTCACGAGCCACCATTTCCATTGAAGTATTCACTTCAATTGCTTTTTCCAATGTCAAGTTAACCTCAGTTAGTAGTCGTTTCTGAATAGCCTCACTGCGTAATTCACACACTAGCCTGTCGCACAGTGTATCATTTAGTGAAAGTCCAAACTCACAATGTGCAGATAGGCATTTCAATACTGCTACAAACTGTACAACAGATTCACCCCCCTTGGTTCCTCTTATGAAACCTGAACCTCTGCAATGATCAGAGCTTTGGGTGAATAATGACTCCTTAATATTTGTACAATTTCCTTGTATGACTTGTTCTCCAGTTTGTCAGGTTGCACCAAACTCCGTAATAGGTTGAAAGTTTTTCCACCATGACACTTAAAAAGGTTGGCTCCATGACGTCATCATCAATCTTGTTAGCCAGCACGAAATAATCAAATCTTTCAGCATATGAACCCCATTGCTCAATACTTTCCTCAAATAGTCCAATATTTCCTATAATTGAAGCCATTCTGCACTCAACAGTTCTCTTCTTCACACTGAACTGTCATCCATTTATTTTTTTATTTTATTTATTTACCATCCTGTCCCGTGCAGGTGCGGCTTCAGCCTCGTCTGTCTCTCACACACTCCCCAGCTGCAGCAGCGCAGCTCCGCGAGTCTGCTCGCTTGTCCTCCTCACAGGCCACAGTGAACTGGAAGCGGAACCGACCGGATTCATCACCGGGAAAAAAAACAAGAAAAATAAACTAACACAGCGCCAGAACGTGGCAGCTCGTCGCCAGTTTGTTGTGTACCCTTGATTCTACATGACCGAAGAACGACACAGGACATCACGGGTTTGCACGGAAAACGTGTATTAACTCCACTGTTGCCATATACACATTAGCATGGTGTCAACATAAGGGAGGAGGGGCTAAGTTACAGGACCCTGAAAGGGACAAACTTACGTTGCCAATACACAACAGCCCCTATGATCAATATTGATTGATTGATTGGTTGACTGATTGATTGATTTAACATACATAGAAAACATGTCATAATTGTTGCAGAAAAGTGTCTGAAATACTTCACCATTAAACAATAGTTGGTCCATCCAAATGATTAAACATATTGTATATGCAGTTTAATACGGTTTATGAAAGCAAGGAATATCCACACAAATGGATGGTACAAGACATCCATCCATCCATCCATTCTTGTCCGCTTATCTGGGGTCAGGTTGTGGGGGCAGTAGCCTAAGCAGGGAGGCCCAGACTTTTCTCTACCCAGCCACTTGGGCCAGCTCCTCTGGGGGAATCCTAAGGCGTTCCCTGGCCAGCCAAGAGAAATAGTCCCTCCAGTGTGTCCTGAGTCATCTTTTAAGTCTTCTCCCAGTTGGACGTGCCCAGAAATCCCGACCAGTGAGGTGTCCAGGAGGCATCCTAACCAGATGCCCAAGCCACCTCAACTTGCTCCTCTCGATGTGGAGGAGAAGCGGTTCTACTCCGAGCCTTTACCGGATGACCGAGCTTCTCACTCTATCTCTTAGGGAAAGCCTCGCCACCCTGCAGAGAAAACTTATTTTGCCCACTTGTATCCACAAACTCATTCTTTCGGTCACTAACCAAAGCTCATGTCCATAGGTTAGTGAAGGAACGTAAATCGACCGGTAAATCGAGAGCTTTGGCTTCTGGCTCAGTTCGCTCTTCACCACAACAGATTGATACATTGCCCGCTTCACTACAAATGCAGCACCAATCCGCCTGTTAATCTCGTGCTCCATTTTCCCCTCACTCATGAAAAAGACCCGGAGATACTTAAACTCCTCCACTTGAAGTAGGACCTCATCCCTGACCCAGAGAAGGCATTCCACCATTTTTCAACTCAAGACCACAGTCTTGGATTTAGAGGAGCTGATTCTCATCCCAGCTACTTCACACTCGGCTGTGAACCACTCCAGGGAGAGCCAAAGATTATGTTCTGATGAAGCGCCATCTGCAAAAAGCAGAGATACAATCCTTAGGCCACCACAACAGATGCCCTCAAGACCTTGGCTGTGCCTAGAATTCCTGTCCATAAAAGATATGAACAGAATCTGTGACAAAGGGCAGCCTTGGCATAGCCCAACTCTCACCGTAAATGAGCCTGACTTATTGTCAACAATGCGGACCAAGCTCTGGCACTGGCCATTTATGCCCCTTTCACACTAGCATCGGCTCCATACCGGTTGCACCCTGACAAAAGGCAGGCTATGCTAATGTAGAAACTCTATGCTATCCAGACCAGGCAGAGCTGATGCTAGTGTGAAAAGGCCTTTAGAGACCTAACAGCCCGTATCAGAAGACCTGGTACCCCATACTCCCGAAGTACCCCAAAGGGCCTCCCAAGAGACGCGGTTGAACACCTTCTCCAAATCCACAAAACACATGTAGATTGGTTGGGCATACTCCCACGCACACTCCAGGACCCGAGGGCATTGAGATGGTCCAGTGTTCCACGGCCAGGACAAAAACAACATTGCTCCTCCTGAATAAGAGGTTCGACAATCTGTTGGACCTTCTTCTCCAGAATCCCTCAAGAAAATTTACCAGGGAGGCTCAGGAGTGGGATCCCTTGTAGTTCGGACACATACCATGGTCCCCCTTTTTAAAAAATGGGGGGCCGCCACCCTAGTCTACCATTCCACTGGAACTTTCCCTCCATGTCCATACAATATTGCAAAACCACGTCAGCCAACACAACCCTAAAACATCCAGAGCCTTGGGGACCTCCAGGTGGACCTCATACACCCCTGGAACCTTGCCACCAAGGAGCTTTTTAACCACTTCACTGACCTCAACACCAGGGATTGCAGATCCCAACCCAAAGTTCTGGAATTTTTGTCAGAGGTGGGAATTGAAGCTCCCTCTAACAGAAGGCTCTGTCAGACGTTCCCAGCAGACCCTCACAATAAGTTTGGGCCTGCCAGGTCTGACCGGCATCCTCCCCCACCATCAAAGCCAACTCACTACTAGGTAGAGGTCAGTTGGCAGCTCCGCCAACAGAGTTGATCAATGAGCTGTGACCCAAGGTATCCTGGCGCCAAGAGAACATATGGACACCTTTATGTCCCTGCCGGGCTCCATGGGCGAAAAGCCCAGACACCAAGCTCTAATCAACGTACTCCACCTTTCAGACCTGGCTCCAGAGTGGGGCCTCTGTGACCCGCATCATCATCATCATCATCATCAGGCAAGGGAACATTGTTTCCATTGACATTTGTTGTCATTAGGGGTCTATGGGCTTCATTTTGTTTGATCCCTCACCTGGTACAAGACAGAATTGACAATTCTGGAGGTCAGCATTTTGCTTTTCACTAACCTTTCAGGGTTAATGGATACTCTACTGAGGACAGAAACACCTGCATATTGGACGGAGAATATTAGTGGTTTGAGAGACTTCTTGTAATGGTCTTCTAATTATTCTTGTCTTGATCATGGGGGCAGCAGTCCTTTTAGAGAAATACTGACTCTCTCCCTATAGCCACTATACGAGCTCCTTTAATAGCTCCTACAACACTCCTGGTGCCAACTTAGAGAAATAATACTTTCAGTGTGTCCTGAGCAAGGGGAACCTCTGCCTGCCAAAAGAGAAGCCAACACTGACCTTGCAAAAAATGCAGTTCCCGCTCATCTACTAGGGGTTGGACCCAGAAAGGAGCAATTTTCCATGGACTCCCATGTTAAAATGTCACATGTTTACAGCCTGCTACAAAAAATGTTTTAGGTTTATTAGGTCAGGTTTACTGTCATGATAACTCAGATTGGGGTGAAATTTTGGGTAACTCTGACAAATAATTAGGGGCATATCCTTTTGTTTGACAAGTAGTAGATGAGTTGTCAGTGCTACTGCTAGCTACTCACCTCCTGCTTGCTCCAGGGAAGGCCTCGGCCTCAATGTCACGTTAAAAGTGTTACCATCAAAAAGGCAGATGTTAGGACAGTCGCTCAACTGTGGTTTTTCTTTTTTTTTTAAAAGTGCAGCCAACCTACGTAACCTTTAGTTGACTAAATTAACTTGTAGCTACACCAGCTCTGAGTTTGATAGGTGTCAATCATCAGGCCCCACCCTCACAGTCCCGCTCTCAGCTTCGTTTTAGTATTTTCTGGGAGTGAAAAGGCGCATGACTCGGCCAAGATGGCGGCAGTGGGAAGCATCTTCTGGGCTCCAATTCCGCTCTTCAGAAACCTGTGGGTGGCAGCACAGAGGGTTTGTCCATTTTAGATATACAGTTAATAAGGTCTTGAGCTGATCCCTGGGGCTCTTATAAGCAGGACATGCCTGTGTCCAGGGGTTATCCTGGCAGCATGCCCAGAGATGACCTGGATGACTAACAACCTTCACCAGTATAATGTCTGAGATGGTGGTGTTGTAGGTATAAGACGGTGATCGCAGAAAGAATATTAGAGAACTCTGTAGACTTTTTAGTCAGATTTTATCAGAAAACACTTTGGTAGATTGCCATAAACCAGCTTCCATGTGAACACACACAACTCATATCCGTTCATGAAATTTCTATGAGTATTGATTGAAGAGAATCGATCAGAGTTTAACCTACCTCCAGATATCCATTTACACACAGACAAAATGACAGCAGTTCTACATGTTGACAGTTTCCTGAGTGTCTCTAATCCATATCGACATCCTGTAACACACACTGACTTTAATAAAACCACAACAGCAACACGTAACAGTCACCTGGAATGTGAGCGAAAGAGTTTGGATTTCACTGTTTTGTTCATCTTCTGTCGAAGGTTTAGAGTCTGTTTGTTTGTCAAAACATCAGCTGAATTGAAGGTTGCTGCCTAGGTTATTACCTACACGATAAAGAACGTTGGAATGAAATCAATGAATAAATTAATCACACACCCCCATAAAAAATCTTATAGCTCGTCTGTATGAGTTCACAGTGGACTGTGTGAAACCAACAGAATCAGTGTATCCATGACAGCATAAACCACAGTGATTGATTAGTTATCGGTTTTTTGATCAAATCACTTCTTTACAGACTATTTAACAATCAGATAATGACTTCCCAGGAAGTAACTGATGAGTGCTGTGAAATTTCTGGTTGTCAAAACCAGTTTCTGAGAGATCACACCTGGTTTACAGATCAGGTGATTTACTAATGATTTCTTTGTTGCTAATAAGCTGGTGTGATGAGAAATGGCTTAGTTTTTATGGTATTTGCCTCCATTTAATTTCTACACAGTGCTGCATCTAAACGAAGAAGAAGAAAAGAAGAAGAAAATATCATTTCTATAGCGCCTCTCAAGATAAAAATCATGAGGCGCTTAACAAAAACAAAAAATGTAAAAATATAAAAAGAATTTAGAAAATGGTTAAAAATATATTTTAAATGAGCAAAAATAGACAATTGTGATTAAAAAACAAAATGTTAAGAAAGAGAGAGAGTGAGTAGGAAAGAGGGAAATCTATGGATCCTGAGGAAGGTGGAATAGGTGGAGATAGCAGAATAAAGAGAGTGGTGAAGAAGGTCATACAAAAGCCAGCTTGAACAAGTGAGTCTTCAGCTGCTTTTTAAAGGAGTCCACTGAGTCCACTGATCTCAGGCTCAGGGGGAGAGAGTTCCAGAGTCTGGGGGCCACAGCAGCAGATGATCTGTCACCTTTGATCTTTAGCCTGGTGCGCTGCACAACCAGTAGGCTTTGATCACTGGACCTCAGGGACCTGCTGGGGGTGTAGGGACTAAGAAGATCACCAAATGTATGATGGTGCTTGTCCATGTAAGGCCCAATAGACCAGAACCAGGATCTTGAAATGAACCCTGAAAATGACTGGCAGCCAGTGAAGCTGGAGGAGAAGAGGGGTGATGTGGGTGTGTTTGGAGGACTTGGTCAGAAGCCGAGCACAGGCATTCTGAACCACCTGTAGACGGCTCAGGGAGGTTTTGCTCAGACAAGTGAAAAGAGAGTTACAGTAGTCTAAGCATGAGGAGATGAAGTTGTGGATAACTGTTTCTAGTTCAGAGCGGGACAGAATGGGACTCAGCTTAGCAATTTTCCTGAGATGGAAGAAGGAAGAGCGAACAAGAGAACTGACATGAGAATCCAGGGTGAGAGCTGGGTCAAAGGTCACAACAAGATTCCTGACGGAAGGTTTGGTGTGAGAAGCAAGCTGACCAAGAGAGTCTCTGACTTTGGGAATCAGCTTGTCTGGGGCACAGATGAGGATCTCAGTCTTATCTTCATTCAACTGTAGAAAGCTCCCACCATCCAGATTTTAATAGAGTCTAAGCAGGTGTGTAACCGCTGCAGCTTAGACATCTCATGGGGCTTAAAGGAGATGTACAGTTGGATGTCATCTGCATAACGATGGTAGGAGATTCCTTTGAAGGAGCTCAGGATGTGCTGAAGAGGGAGCAGATAGAGGAGGAAGAGCAGAGGCCCCAGCACAGAACCTTGTGGGACACCATGAGTAAGGGAGGTGGTGGAGGACCTAAACTTGGAGACAGCCACAGAAAAGGAGTGCTCAGAAAGATAAGAGGAGAACCACTCCAGAGCAGTTCCTGATAGGCCTACCCAGACTCTCAGCCTCTCCAGTAGCAGGTGATGGTCAACAGTGTCAAAGGCTGCAGTCAGGTCCAGCAGGACCAGAACAGAACAGTCCCCTGCATCATTGTGAGTCAGAAGGTCATTAGAGACCCTAAGAAGAGCTGTTTCAGTAGAATGAGCTCTACGAAAACCTGACTGGAAGCAATCATAGATGTTATGTTGATCAAGAGCAGCTGTGAGTTGTTTAGCCACAATCTTTTCCAAGATCTTGGAGATGAATGGAAGTTTAGAGCTGGGTCTGAAGCTGCTATGGAGAGAGGGGTCAAGACTCTGGTTTTTAAGAAGCGTGTAGATTACAGCGTTCTTAAAGTAAGTGGGGACCTGACCAGAAACCAGAGAAGCATTAATTATAGAGAGCACGGTGGGACCGATGGACTGAAAAGCACATTTAAACAAAGATGAGGGTAAGATGTTGAGGGGGCATGCTGAAGTCTTCATAGAGTTAACTAGTTTGGTTAACTCAGGCAAAGAAACAGGAGCAAAGCTATCTAGGATGATGGGCCTGGTTGGAGTCGGGAGAGGCAGCGATAAGGCTGAAGGAGAGATGTTAGATCTAACCTTATTGACTTTGTCCACAAAGAAAGACAGAAAGTTCTCACAGTCTGCAACAGAGTGGATGGAGGCTGTAGGAGAGGCAGGATAGACACTGTTGCTGATGGTGTTAAACAGCATCTTGGGGTTCCCTTTGCTCTGGGACACCAGGTTGGAGAAATAGGAAACCCTAGTGTCTCTGACTGCAGAGTTAAAGGATGTCAGAAGATCCTTTAGGTGCAGCAGAGGGACGTGGAGATGGGTTTTCTTCCACAAGCGCTCAGTTTTTCTGCATTGGCGCTTCAGGCTGCGAAGGCTGTCATTAAACCAGGGAGTAGGGTTCACTGCAGGAACTAATCTGGTTCTGACAGGACAGATGTTGTCCAGAATGGAGAGGCAGTGATCGTTAAACTGAGAAGTTAAGGAATCTGGGTCATCAGAAGAACAGGGTGGATCAAAAGCAGCAGAAAAATTGCTAGCTGTGCTCTCTTTAAGAAAACGAGAACTAACCATATGGCGAGCAGGAGGTGGGGATGCAGAAACTGACAAGTTAAAGAAAATGCATTGGTGATCTGAAATATAAACGTCCTCAGGACACTGTCAGCATTTAGACCCAGAGTAAAAACAAGGTCCAGAGTGTGCCCCCTGGTGTGTGTGGGGCCAGAAACATGCTGGGTAAAGCTGAAGGAGTCCATAAGGCTGGAGAAATTCATGGCAAAGTGATCAGAGGGATCATCAACGTGGATGTTAAAGTCGCCCACAATCACCAGTCTGGACAGATTCACAGTGGAGGTTAGAAAGTCACTAAACTCCTGAAGGAAAGAACTATTTGGACCAGGTGGACGATGGACCACAGCACAGTAGAATGGGTCCTTACGCCCGACTGTAATCAGCTGCAGTTCAAAGGAAGCAAAGTGACCAGAGGTTGTAGAGCTATATGGAAGATGGCCTCTGAAAACAACAGCTAGGCCTCCACCACGACCAGATCCCCGGGGCTGGCTAAGAAAAGAATAACCACTCGGGCAGAGTCCAAACAGACCAGAATAATCAGATGTTTGCTGCCAAACTTCAGTCAGAAACAGGAAATCCAGGTTTTTAGAGCGAATTAGATCATTGAGCAGGAAGAACTTATTGTTAACAGAGCAGGTATTAAATAGAGCCATGCTGAGTGAGGTAGAGGAATCAGAAACTACAGTAACAGCTGCAGTTAGTGGACGTAAACTAGCAGGGTTAGATCCACAGTGTTTATAAAAAACACTTATGGAGGGAACAGGAGGAGAAGCCACTGAAGAATGAGGATAAACCGACCTTAAAAAACTTGGACGGAGAAACCACACCGCAACGCGGCCTGGCGGGAATGTGAAAGTGGCGCTCAAGTCGTCAAACAAAGGACAAGAAACTAGAAGATCATGCCGATGTTTACTAGATAAAACACACTTTAAGAGAAGTCTTATTCTCACCTGGATTCCTGCTCATTTACCTCTTTTCCTCCTACGTTTTCCCGGGACTGGTTAAACATCGCTTGAAACGCCATGATTGGAATCATCGTTTGGCTCCGGGCCAGTGCGCCACAAAGGTAAACAAACAGGATGGTACGTCCTCTGTGCATCTTGGGCGATCGTGAACCAACGGAAGGACACAAGAGTCTGGCGATCATAGGAGATGGTAGCAGGGACACTACTGAAGAGGATTGCAGACTGGAGCAAGGTGGAAAAGAGGAGGTTAGTGGAGAAAAGTTTGAAAAAGTGGCCAGTGACCGCGGCTCAGCCAAGCACAGGCGCCATCTTGTTACCGACCGGAAGCGGAGGGCTGAGTAGGGTGTAGGGAGTGTGAAGTGGATGAGAGGAGGATCAGCACCTCCAAATCTGAGTCTGTGGTTGTTAAATAGAAAAGGGTGGTTTGCCTACTTTGGGTATGGGATAGTGTCCTGTCTCAGGTTTATGAGTTGAAGTTTCTCTGGGTTGTATTTGTTCCACAGGGTGGCCAGGTTCTGCTTTAAATATAGGGCAAGGAGTTTGGGATAGACTTGGAGGAGAGCTGCCGCTCTTCCATGTTAAAAGGATCTAGCTGTGGTGCTTCTGTCTGTTAGGAAATATAATTATACAATTGATGATGGTAATTCACAATACTGCATTCAATTTATCACTTTGAGCCATTTTTAACAAATACCAGCTACCAAAATAATTTTGAAAATCCAAACAACAAAAGTTGACTAAAGTTTTTGAATAAAATCTTTATAATGAGAAATGAGATTATTCTATAGGCCAGAAAAGACCTGCAGCTGGTCTGATTCATGAGAAGCTAGAGACAACTTAAACAGATGCACAACAGAAAAACAAAGTGATCAAAGAGTCAGCAACACAAAACAAGGTCACACAATCACAAAGGCTGTAGATAACATAGACATCAGGAGAGCTAACACACTCCTTTAACTGCTGCTGGTTCCGCCCTGCAGGCCTTCAAGGACTGAGCACACACAGTAACACAACAACACACAGTAACACTACATTACACAGTAACACACAGTAACCGAAACACACACACACACTGTCGTGATGTATAGGAGAGTCAGGCTAAAGCTTGTTAAATGCAGCTGAACCAAAACGGGATTATGATTCATGTCCTCTCTCTCTTCCCTCCCTCTCTCTCTCTCTAGCACACACACACACACACACACACACACACACACACACACACACACACACACACACACACACACACACACACACACACACACACACACACACACACACACACACACACACACACACACACACACACAGATTCATAACCATGCTCTGCTGCTTTCACTGACGCTCAGATTTATCATCTGCCTGTAGTTTAAACTCTAAATGATATTCGAGGAGTATCAGAAAATAGAAATGAAATCTGTTGCATTAAAAGTGTCTGAAGATTGAGTCACAGTGGTGTGTACAGGTCTGGGACATGCATGACTCAGACTGGAGAGTGTATCTGTTTTGTGAGTTTTTGTTCTTCGTCACTGAAAACTCATTCATGTTGGAAGTTCTGCTGCTTCAACATGGAATATTTCAGCATCAAGTTTCATCTGTTCCATATAAAACACCTGAAACAATCTGAAGGCCTCTCAGAACCTGGAGGACTGTCTCATCTATTCCCATGGTTCAGCCTGTCTGCTGTCGTCGTCGTCGTCTTCCTCTGCTTATCCGGGTCCGGGTCGCGGGGACAGCATCCCAACTAGGGAGCTCCAGACCGTTCTCTCCCCAGCCACCTCCACCAGTTCCTCCGGCAGGACCTCAAGGCGTTCCCGCACCAGATTGGGTCGACCCGGGGGCCTCCTGCCGGCAGGACATGCCCGAAACACCTCCCCAGGGAGGCGTCCAGGAGGCATCCTGACCAGATGTCCAAACCACCTCAACTGACTCCTTTCGATCCGGAGGAGCAGCAGTTCTACTCAGAGTCCCTCCCGAATGTCCGAGCTCCTCACTCTATCTCTAAGGCTGATCCCGGCCACCCTACGGAGGAAACTAATTTCGGCCGCTTGTATTCACGATCTTGTTCTTTCGGTCATTACCCAACACTCATGACCATAGGTGAGGATTGGGACGTAGATAGACCGGTAAATCGAGAGCCTGGCTTTCTGGCTCAGCTCCCTCTTCACCACGACAGATCGGCTCAGCGTCCGCATCATTGCAGATGCCAAACCAATCCACCTGTCGATCTCCCGACCCCTCCTACCCTCACTCGTGAACAAGACCCCGAGATACTTAAACTCCTCCACCTGAGGTGGGACCTCTCTCCCGACCCGGACTTGGCAAGCCACCCTTTTCCGGTCGAGAACCATGGTCTTAGATTAGGAGGTGCTGATCCTCATCCCAGCCGCTTCACACTCGGCTGCAAACCTACCCAGCAAGAGCTGAAGGTCAGAGCTGGATGAAGCTAGGAGGACCACATCATCTGCAAAAAGCAGAGACGAGATTCTCCTGCCACCAAACTTGACACACTCCACACCACGTCTGTGCCTAGAAATTCTGTCCATAAAGGTAATGAACAGAACCGGTGACAAAGGGCAGCCCTGGTGGAGTCCAACCCTCACCGGGAACAGGTCCGACTTACTACCGGCAATGCAGACCAAACTCACGCTCCTCTGGTAAAGGGACTGAATGGCCCTTAACACCCACCCAATACTCCTGGAGCGTCCCCCACAGGGTGCCCCAGGGGACATGGTCATAAGCCTTCTCCAAATCCACAAAGCACATGTGGATTGGTTGGGCAAACTCCCATGCCCCCCTCCATCACCCTTGCAAGGGTATAGAGCTGGTCCACAGTTCCACGGCCAAGACGAAAACCACATTGCTCCTCCTCAATCTGAGATTCAACTATCGATCGGACCCTCCTCTCCAGTACCTTGGAGTAGACCTTTCCAGGGAGGCTGAGGAGTGTGATCCCTCTGTAGTTGGAACACACCCTCCGGTCACCCTTCTTAAAGATGGGGACCACCACCCCGGTCTGCCACTCCACAGGACCTGCCCCCAATGACCACGCAATGTTGCAGAGACGTGTCAACCACGACAGCCCTACCACATCCATAGCCTTGAGATACCCAGTCTGCTGTCATATGTAAATAATAACTGCACACACATGTTCTGCTTTGTTGTGTTCATGAACACAATCTCATTTCAAAGTGTGTGATGAGTGACTTTCTCTCTGACTTCCTCAGCGCTGAATGAACCCACCATTGATTATGGTTTCCAGAGGTTACAGAAGGTCATCCCCCGTCACCCTGGAGACCCTGAGAGACTGCCCAAGGTACAACACTCACAGATGCAAAAACTACACAAAGTACATTGACAGAAAAAACAGGGCTACACACACAACCAGAAACCAAATATGTGTGTTTTTGTATTTGTCCCATCAGTGTGCGTTCTGGTTGGCTGCTCAGAGTCCGATAATCATCTACTGACTCTGCTGTTTGACTCGTGTGTGTGTGTGTGTGTGTGTGTGTGTGTGGTGTTGTTCATGACTGATGAGGAACCTACTCCTCTGGAGTCAGATGTACAAATGCACCTCCAAAATGCTTCCATTTTGACCTTAATTAAAACACTTGTTTTTTGAAAAGATTTTAATTCTGATTCAGTCAATTCTCTTCTCTCCTATTTTTAATTAATTTTTTTGCACCAAGTACCACAATTTCCTAAGGTGATTTCTCGCACAAATGGCAGTAAAACCCTTCTGATTCTGATTCCATGCTATTAAACATTACAGTAGTGAGAAAAACAATGTTTTGAGCAAATGTTTTATCTCTGAAGTAGGTTTTTCCTCCTGTTTTGATCAAAAATCCAGTTTAGTTTTGAGAGCTTTCATTTTGTTGAAATGAGTGTACTGTAGCAGACTTGCCTATGCCCTTGGCCATGTAGAAGGTGTGTCTTGTACTGTTACTGTCTATGGGGCTCAGCTCTGCCCCTAGCAATGCTGCATGGTACTTTCTGTCTCACCCTGCGGACACACTCCAGGATACCTCAGACTTGCCCTTCACATCTGAGGAAAGAAGAATATGTCAGTGGGCCTCACTTGGAGGAGCCTTCAAATTTAGACAGCCTTTGTTGTTGCCATGTATTTGAACAAGAAATGTGTAAATTCAGCGATTTAGACATAAAAATGTTGAAATAGTACAGAAAACAAACTTAAAGAACAGCCAAGCGGATAAACTGATTTTTGATTGTGTTAGTATTTTATTTGTCATGATGACAAGTGAGGCACCGCCTCAGCCACCTACCCCCATGATACCACATCAATGGTGTGCTTAGAAGGTGGTTGGAGACTGAAACAACAAATACGCTCTTATAGATTTCTTCATTCTAAAACTTTAGAAGTCTTTGCTTCACGTGTTGTTGGTTCTGTTAGTGTTCTGTACCGTCCAGTACACGGAGCCTTGAAGAACTACAGGATCAGTTTCATGAACAGCATTTCCCAGAATCACAAGTCTTTATGAGGCTCTTTTGTTTAGATACCTGCTGATCCTAAACCAGGATAAGGGTTCCCTGGTTTCCACATGGGTATGTGTATGTTTAATGAACATGTGAGCATGCAGACAAGCAACAGCTCAAAGAGGATATGTGCCCTGTGTTTTGTGTCTCCTGCAGCCCTCATGTGAGCTGACATGCTGTTAGCTCCGTAATGAAAACCACATCCCACCACCTCCTTAATAATTCATCTGTAATGGTTTTATTCAATTACACACACTGCCTTGTGCTCAGCACACGGTCGAGTCTCTCTGATAGCTGAAAATAATCCTGACCTGAACCTGGACATCTGCAGAACTTAGCCCACATGCCAGTTTAGAAGCATCCTTCAGGAATCCAAGCCTCATGAAGGCTTTAAAGCAGTGGAACTCAATAGGCGCCCCCGGACCACCGAACATCCACGTTGCAAATCAGTGGTAGAGTCGTGTTGCTGTTATCCAATCTGAGGCAAGATGTCCAAATATCAGGAAATAAAACTCCAAATCCTGCCATTATTAAACACTTTGCATTCCTAACACTAACAGGGAGAAGTCTAATGTGGACATCCCCCTCAGGACCTCCTAGGCAACAGAGGGGGATGTAACATCACCTTTCTGCAGTGCTCTTTATTTTACTTTCCTCTGTTACATATTTGATCCCAGTAATAATTACCCTTTGTGCAAAACCCCTCCCCCTGCTTTCACAGTGATCAGAGGTGCCCCCCCAATGCGATCGGACGCTAGGGTGACCAGATCCCAACTTGCAAAATGTGGGACATTGACTACTCAGTGTGGCACAATGTGAGATTCCAATGCAACAAGAAGTAACACCAAAAATACATTCTATTCTGCCGTTTAGCTCCAACACCATTGCTAAATAATACGATTATTATCATATATTTATTGTCTATTTGAATTAAACTTGAACAAGCAAACAGCATAAGCCTTATTATTTCACAGAGTCCCCCTTACCACAGCTTAACTTAGGTAATTTGGGCCTTCTACCGTGGCTCTGAATAACTTTAGTAAAAATTATTTTATACCAATAACTCATTTTAACACCAAAGCTAGGGCCACAACAATAAATCCAGGTTTAGAGTTTTGATTGAACATGATGTTCCCCAACAGAATGACAGTGAAAGCACCAGTCCCATTTTTAGATCTACTTCTGTTTGTTTTTAATGACATTTCCAATAATATCAACATCCCATTAAATAAATAGCCACCTTTTTCAAGTTTTTTCCTTCTCAATTTAGATTCAAAATGTATCTATTTTTTTCAGAAATGACAACACATCTTTTACAGTAGATACAGGGAAGAGGAAAAAAACATCACTGACTTTAGGCTCTGAAAAAAATTCAGGTCTGATCATAGATTTCCTTAGAGTAACTTTTTTCCTCAAAAGTGAAAATAAGTTATGCTTCCATTTAATGATCTCGTTATTTCTTTAAAGGGACTTTACGGGGTCTTGAATTTTCATGCTCGTGATTGCCCCCCTCAGGCCAAAAGCGTAACGGCAGCTTCAATAGTAGGCTCGTGCACGAGGCGCACATGCTGTACGTGCACACTCCTTAATGAAAATAACAGCTGAGACAGTCAGCTCCGTGTGTGTGTGTGTGTGTGTGTGTGTGGCCCGGAGGACAGTAGAACGCGCAGCTAATTAATTAAATAATTTGGTTCTGTACCTTTCTCTTCAGCACAGCCGACAAAGGTTTAAGATGGGTCAGTCCTCCTGCATGCTCAGATCATTCCCTTCCCTTGCTTGAAAAATTGTTCCAAAGTGAAAGTTGAACCCACATCTTTTTATCTCGCCGTTCGGCGAGTCTCAAATAAAACTGTGGGCATCTTACTGTAAAAAATATACCACTGATGTTAAAAAGAAACTCTAAATAAACTATGTTCACATCCAGAATCGAACCCCAGTCAGCTGCATGAAAGTCCAACGTCTTACTAGGCAAGCTAAAGCACCAGTGACATCACTTGTATCTGTACCATTTAAGAACGGTTCAGAGGGCTATGCCTGAGCGTGAACGCGCATGAAGCAGCCTGCTCGACCCAAGCAGCTCTCTTTTTCTGTGATTTTACAGAAAAATAGGCAATCACAGTAAAAATGCCGGGGCTCATTTTACAGGACCAGGGCATTGCAGCAGAATGTATTAAGAAGAAATGTATTATTTCTATACATGTTTTGGCTGTCAAACTTCCATAATGCCCCTTTAATGTGCTTTAAAGGGTGTAGCTTAAATGCATCTGAAACAACACCAGCACCTCGTCTTTGTTAGAATCTTTGGGTTTTAGCATGAACCTGTCTAAAACCTGCTTTTGACCAACTTGTGTTTTGTGACTCTCAGAATTTCTGCAGTTTCACATCTGACTTGTTGCCGTGACATGGAGAAATTACTCTGAAAAACAACAAAGACTTTCTTCTCTTTTAACCCACAAGTCTTCTTTCTGACAACATTTTCTTCACCACGCTCATCTGCCCTCCGCCCTCACTGACTGTGTTTTGGCAGTCCCTGAGCTCACTCCGGGCCTGCACTAAAGTCAACAGGAAGCTTTCTGCACACAGTTTATGCAAGATTGAAACACGCAACAGAAGACAGTCAATAATGCTGGACATGAGTCTCAATTTGTGAGAAGTATGAAAAGTTATGAAAATGCGGGACTGTCCCACACAAAGCGGGACATTTGGCCACTCTATCAGATGCTCGCTGTGTATGTGTGAACATATTTGCTGTTTGTTAGCATCTTAAGGTAGGATGGGGGAGGCGGGTACAGTCTGTGTCACTCACCACAGCTCCTCCAATAAGGAGCTGGCTCCAGTCGGTCACTTCAAAGAGCCGGCTCTAAAGAACCATTTCATTTGCGACCGACACATCACTAATTTACATATTCTGTCCAAAAGCCAGAAGAGTAAAAGATCTGGTGTACAGGTGGTGTGTGAAACACAGGGCTTCCACTTGCAGCTGGAGATGTGAGCTTCAGCGTCTAGCTGGAATGTTTTAACGCTGAAGTTCATCTCTCTTTAACTGTCAACATTTTTATAGAAACAAACTGATTTATCATCATTAAACATCAGTCACACACGTCAGCAGGACAAACACATAGAGGAAATAGAGGCAACAACTGTTTGTGTGTGTGTGTGTGTGTGTGTGTGTGTGTGTGTGTGTGTGTGTGTGTGTGTGTGTGTGTGTGTGTGTGTGTGTAAAGTTCATTGGCAAACAGGGTGGTTGAAACAGTCAAATCAGGTAATCAGCGAGTGCAGCCATGTGGCAAGAAAGGAGATTGGCACACACATGATTATCGGTTGCTGTCTTATCTGATTTATATAAAAACTAACATCTGTGTTGTTGCTGTTTCTGCTCCTTTCCCGTCCTTCATCTGAACATCAGGAGCTAGAGTAAATATTGAATTTATTCTCTTCTCCTCTCTGCCATGTCCATCTTAAGAGTAACTGCGGACTGCAAAGATTAAAAAGGTCCTGGTCCATTTTCTGGACCAAGCTTAAACTTTAGAAATCTAAAATCCATCTATCTAACCATTCAAGCAGCATTTTTACCATTTCACTGACAGCAAACTAGGAGCATCTATGTCAAATCCATGGGCTTTAACAGTCTTTCAGACTCAATTTATCATGTAGAAAAGCTTTAAAACCTTCAGTTTTTAAACTTTAGTTCTCAGATGTAGACTAAGAGTAGAGCAGGCATCAGATTATAGTCAGATGGAAACACAAATGTGGGTGTGTAGGTGTGTGTGTAGGTGTGTGTGTGGGCTCCACATGTTATCATCACACAGACATTTAGTGTTTCATTTCCTTTTTATTGTATTCCAATTAGTCCTTAAGTTGTGTTTATTAACATTTAGTTCCTGCTGCTGAGTCTTAAATACTGAAGTGAACAGATCACGTGTGTGTGTGTGTGTGTGTGTGTGAGAGAGAGAGAGAGAGAGAGAGAGAGAGAGAGAGAGAGAGAGAGAGAGAGAGAGAGAGAGAGAGAGAGAGAGAGAGAGAGAGAGAGAGAGAGAGAGAGAGAGAGAGAGAGAGAGAGAGAGAGAGAGAGAGAGAGAGAGAGAGAGAGAGAGAGAGAGAGAGAGAGAGAGAGAGAGAGAGAGAGAGAGAGAGAGAGAGAGAGAGAGAGAGAGAGAGAGAGAGAGAGAGAGAGAGAGAGAGAGAGAGGGCGGGGGGCTGAATAATTGGCTTTCTCCTCAATGATGACATCCCAACCTCAAGCTCAATTGCTGGGGAAACCTTGCTATTATGTGTATGTGTGTGTGTGTGTGTGTGTGTGTGTGGTGAGAGAGAGCAGGAGAGGAGGCTGCTTGCCTTCTTGCTGCATAACAATGAAACACTTGTAATTATAAGGTTTTCATTTGTCACCATAAGTACAGTGTGTGTTTGTGTGTGTGTGTGTGTGTGTGTGTGTGTGTGTGTGTGTGTGTGTGTGTGTGTAAACTCCTAATTCGCTACAACACTCAAACATCTCTCTGCATAAACAATCTGAGGCTGAGAGCTGCTTCACAGAAAATGACTTCCTTCTCAGTTTATGGTAAAATAACACACACACACACACACACACACACACACACACACACACACACAGTCTGAGTTAAACTGGCAATACATCACCTTCATACTCTTGTGATTCCAGATTACTTGTGACCTGGTAAAGGAGGAGAAATTGAGTAGAAAGAAAATAAATAACAAGAAAATAGAATAAAAAAATTAAGTAAAGTAAGTCAAACAAAATTGAACAAAAGAAAGAAAAGGTAATATACCCAGAATAAAGAGAAGACATAAATGAAAAGGCAGAAAAGTGACATGAACTATAAAGAAAGAGGGAGGACACTGACAAGACAAAGAAACGCAGGTGGAGATAAGTAAGGAAATGAAGGAATAAAAGAATGAAAAAAAGACAATCTGAAAAACAAACAAGAAGATTAAATAAAAAGATGAATACAAATTAGATAAATGAAAAATGTAGCATTAATTTGAAAAACAATAAAATAAGATGACTGAAAAAAATAAAAATTTAACATGGATGGATGGAAGGATGGATGGAAGGATGGATGAAGGGGCGGGGTTAATTGAAAAGCCTCTTGAAGAAGTTTGTAATGAAAAGCAGCAGATTAACTGAGAGAGTGTTTAATTAAGATAAAGACTAAATGAAGCATTGTTCTGCCACCGACTGATTACACACACACTAACACACACAGTAACACACAGTGACACACACAGTAACACACATAGTGACACACACTCCCTTGATCTGTTTGTTTGGCAGTATTTTAACTCTCAAACTGCTTGTTGAAATGAAGTGGATCAGTTTTAACAAGGCTCATTCTGACTTTGTGTGTGTGTGTGTGTGTGTGTGTGTGTGTGTGTGTGTGTGTGTGTGTGTGTGTGTGTGTGTGTGTGTGTGTGTGTCTGTGGTACTGCATGCTGTGAGGTGTAACGAAGCTCTGATTAGTGTAAACAGGGTTTAACGCTGTCAGGTCAATGACACATGAATAAAACTAGCAGAAATAAGTGGAGTCATGTGACCCGATGAAGACTGACCTTCATCACCCACATGAAACCGATTCAAATGTCTCATGCTATCTCTTTGTGGATCAGCGATCAGGTCACATTTTTCAACCTTCCTCTTTATTCTTTCAGGAGGTGCTGCTGAAGAGAGCAGCCGATCTGGTGGAGGCGCTCTATGGGATGCCTCACAACAACCAGGTAACCTGCACACAATAAGAAAAGAAACATTAGAAGGAAACATCAGATGACCAGTTTAGTTTCTCATTAAATTTTATGAGCCCAGAATCCAGGAAAGGTGGTGATTTATTCCAGAAGACTCATAACTCCACCCTTTCAGCAAAAAATATTCACAAAAAGATATTTGAAGGAAAAATAACACTCATTCATTTTCTTAACTATAAAAAAAAAAGAACAAACTCCACCCATAGCTTTGTGTGGGGCTTATTTGAAGCCAAATGGGCAGTTCCCACCACTGCCATCTTGGCCGTGTAACTTGTGCTATCACTACCGCCAAATCCAAAAATGGGCAAAGAGGGTGTGAGGGTGGGAGCAAATGATAGACACCCATCAAACTAACCCGAAGCTAACACAGATCCAGGAGCCAACTGAGGTTTTGGGGAGCATTTAGCCAGAAAAACATGGTTCAGCAACTCAAAAGTGAAGCACACAACACCTTCAAGAGCTGTGTTGTTTCTGTGGTCTCCCTCAGAGAGCTCCACAGACAGCCACGATGACTACATTAGATACAAATGAGACATACAAATTGTCACAGACTTGTTAACACCTAAGGAAACCTTAGAGTTTTCAATTAATGTCATGGTTGAATTTGGTGGAAGCAGTGGCGGAATTAGCAATTTGGGGGCCCAAGGCGAACACAGACATGGGGCCCCCTTACACTAAATTTTCTAAAATCTTATCTTTAACAGGATTTGCAAAACTACCCTCTTCTGACATGATTTATTTCCACTTTTTATTAGTCCTCCTCTTTTTTCCTGTCTTTCTCTCCCTTTGAGTGCCTTCAATATTTGCCCTGCTTTCTTCTTCTTGTCTGTGCTCCTGTGCTTTTGCCTTTCTTTTTGTTTTTCTTATATTTTCCATTTTGGTCTATGTTTTCCTCCCTTCAAACATTTTCCATTGTCTCCTTTTCTGCTTCCTTTTGATGTTTACATAGAAAAATGACATCACTTTTGGAAATGAAGATAAAAGCTTTTTTAAAGCAAGCTGCTTCTTTCTCTTATTGGTGCCAATAGGATAACTCCATTTCATGCTTAATGTTTTGATTACTGCTTCGAATTTGTTACGAACACTCCTGTCTCTCTTCTTTTTTTTCTTTTTTCTCTTCTTATTATTTAAGTTGTCTTTAAATTGTGCAACAATTTTGTGCATTACTGCCACTAATTGCCACCTGGATTGGACTGGAATGACTACCAATCACTTCCTGTTTGTGCATCGGCGTCTTAAAGGAATTGTCCATTGTGGCATTAACAGAGGGGTGCGAGCAGTCAGGGCTATGGGCCCCCCCAACATGAGGGGGCTCCAGGCGGTCGCTGACGTATGTCTAATGGTAAAACCGCCACTGGGTGGAAGCTCTTGAGCTACTATCTCTTAAATCTACATTTCCTAAGGGGAACGAGCTGGAGCTCGTGGAAGAGATAGACTAATACCTGCAAAACACATACCTGTCAATTCTCCTGTTTTGGCCAAGAAACTCCCATATGCTACACCTCTCTTCTGGCCTCTTCCTGTATTGGAAATTCTCCATAAATTTATCATATAATGTTCATGGAGGTGATCTGCCTATTGCTCAGTGACTAGTGGACACTCCCTCACTCTGCCGGCGACTGGAGCTTTAACTGTGCTTCAACTGTGTCCCAAGAGCAATGGGAGAGAATGGGCCTTGTTGCACTTAATTCTTCTTCCGGCTCTTGGAGAGTACAGATGCCTTTTTCCTCCTCTCCTCTCTATCTTATCCTAAGGCTCTTTGTCTGTCTTTGGGTGTACAGCACTTCAGCATTTTTTCTGGAAACTGGAAATTATTAAAAATGGACCTGGTCAGTTGGTCTCTCAACATGATTGACAACATTTTTTCAACAATGAGAACGGGAGAAGGGGCTCCCAGATGCCCCACTGGGACAGAGCCAGCTGGGCATATCATGGACTCCTGGAAACAGAGGAACCTGATTTGCCTCTCTCAACTGTCTATAGAGGATTCTGTAGACGTCCGGATATTCGTGGTGTTGGTGTCAGGTTTCTTGCTTTTGGCCTGAGTGGTTACCTGGCTTACCGGAAAATTAATGAGCTGTCGAGGAATAATGGCTCAATCCCGGAGCTCAGGGATGGATTACACCGCGCTGTGAATGCACAAACTCAAATAATTGTCGAGATGAGTCGTAAGCTTGGAATTTTGGCAGAGATTCAGACTCTGGCTCAGAAGGTGAATTCGATCAAGGAGAAAGTGGATGGATCAGCGCGGATTGGGATAGATTAATTATGCCATTATTGGATTTAGAGGGGTTGAGGACCAACGGCACTTTAAGACAGAGAGGGAATTATCTCTGTCTGGCCCCAAAACAAGTTCTTATCTGAATCTGGTGCCCTTGAGCCTGTGAGGCTGAAGTGAATCCTCCCCCTCAGAAGAAATGTGGAATGCTGCCATCACCATGGCAACTCTGTTTCCCTATCCCAGCCTGGACGGGACTGCAACCGGTGAAGGTCGTTGAATCGTTTTCAGGAGTCACTGTGCTTTCTAAACCCAACTACCTCCCTCCCCTGTCCAAACGGAGGTGACGAGCGCTACTTATCGCGGCTGCATGCACTGATGTGTGGAGAGTCCCTAACCCTGCCTGCCCTCTTAGTGGACACGTTGTGTAATGTCTGAAGTCTGTAGCATTTCTGTCTGAGGTGTTTATTGCATGGCAAAGCTGCCCTTCCTGTGGAGTGTAACTCTGAAGTGCCTTTTTTTCCTCAAACTGACTCAATCCTCATATGAACCCTCTGATCTCTATTAAGATAGCGCGACTCGGGTTGCGAATGACCACAGTCACAAATTCTTGTCATGTGTCTATGCCTATGCATGTATGTCTGATCTCAGAATTGTGTGCACTGAAACTCTAATTTCCCTCTGGGATTAATAAAGTATCTTTGAATTGAATTGAATTTGCAATTGTTGAGGCAGCTGCTGCTAATTATAGCTGTAATGTTGCTCATGTTAATGATGGAAATAACTCCTAAACTTGTTGGTGAATACCAAATTTCAGGAGACCTGTCATCTGCTGAAGAAAGGGGCCAACTGGGAATGATTGGCCTGTGGGCTTCAGAAGCAGCAGGCAGCTCCCAAAGGGCTGCTTCTAGGGGGTCTCTATGCCGCCAAATGTTCACCTTGCGGCCCACCGAGACAGTGTCAGAATGCCAGATAGGCCAATCCACCCCTGGCTGAGGGAAAACTTCAGCCTCAAGATGATTTTGATGATAATCGATCAGCACCAAAGACGTATTGGCAAACCGTCATAGTGCGCTTGTAGCAACTTGCCCCACAATGTTTACAGTAATGATGGGGAGCTGGTGAACTCAACTGGGGATATAGTTGGGTGGTGAAGGGAGTCCTTCGAGGAACTCTTCAATTTCACTCACATAAATTCCAATGAGGAACCAGAGCTGGTGGACCTATTGGTCATTCTCAGGAGGAGAAGTTGCGCAAGTAGCCCTGCACCAAGTGACTGTGAGTCTGGCCCTTATTTCTGACAAAAGTCTGACTTGTTCCTGCAGAGGGTGAGACTCCTTTCGTCATTGGTTCTGTTAATTACATTTAAGGACTGTTAAGCTAGCCACGGGTGGTGAGTTTGGTGGCAGGAGGATTTGTGGATTATGTATGTAGTCCTCTTAGTTCTGTTAAAGGGCGAGTCAACCCTGCCTCAGAGTCTTTCTCCACCCACATACCAATTTTGAAAATTGCAACATTAGTAGGCGTTGCCTGGCGGACCGAGAGGGCGGAGCCGCAACGGTGACGAAGATGGATGGGTAACGGGGTGAAGCTAGCTTTTTTACTCTGAGCAATCATTAGAAGCAGAGGATGTTTCTCCCCCTCCTTACTCAGACGATGAGAAGAAAGGGACCAAGTCTATCTGGAGGAGACAAGTGAGCCCGAGCCTTATTGTTTTGAGCTTGTGAGTTGCCTGAAACCACTGGAGCTGACCCAACAGAACCAGCTCTGAATGGTAGGTAGCCGTTAGCCATAGCATCCAATTAGCTGCAGGGTTTGACCCCACGGCCTAAGAGAGCTATTATCAAGCATGTTTTAGAGGTTTATCTGCTTTAACACACCTGGTTTTAATCAGCATCAAATAGCTGAGCTGCTGAACAGCTTGTCTAACACGTTAAAGCAGGAAAAACCACTGAAACGTGCCGACAGCAGCTCTCTAGGACACGGCCACCTACAATCACAAACATCCCACTAAAACTGCCTTGATTTAATTATTTACTGATACCAGCTGCTCTCTTGGTCGTAGGTGATCCTCTGGTGTCAAAAGCTGGTCACTGGTGGTGTTGTCAGGATCAGGAGCTTCCTGAAGATTTTGCCTTTGAATGATTCCTTCCTCCTCTAAACAGTTATATTAATTAAATAAATCTCAATTTATGTATTTCCTGTTTTTGTTTATGTCCATACATATTTAAACACGCTTTAATTTAAAACGAGTTTTTAACAGTGAGGTGCTAGTTTAATTCATCACAATAGAGCTAGTTAAACGTGCAACAATGTGAATTCAATTAAAGCAATTTATAAATATCTATTAAGATGTAAAAACAGGAATTGAAATGAGACATTTGGCAACCCAAATAACGTGTCAAACACACTATTTATTATAATAAATGTAGGCAGACAGGAGACTGAGCTGGATGGAGGTTCTCAGTCATCGAAGGATGGCTAAAGGCTTTCCAGGAACAGGAGATGTGGTGTTGTCTCTTCTCTCTATTCTGCCAGATTAGCTGATAGGTTACAGGTGTGTGAGGACACACTCATGCTGTCATAACCAGATGACAGGAGTTATCAGGTGATCAGCCAGGCTAATGATGAGATGCAGGTGATCAACCAGGCTAATGATGAGATACAGAAAGAAAACAAATCCAGGACAGTGTATAATAACAACAATAATAATAATAATCTGTAGTGTTGCTTACCTTATGTGCTGTTATAGAATCTTGACGTGTGCCTGCCTCATGGTGTAGCGTCCATATTTAGCTGAGTGTCCTACAATAATGCAGGTTATTAGTTAAGTTACTTTTGATTGCAAAGAACAAAATATTTAATGTAGAAGTTATTTACCAGGTGAATCAGCTCACACGTCACCAAGTGTCACAGGGCCAGAATCAGTCGCCTCCTTCATAACGTCATGATGTAATCTAGCTCCAAGCTCACAGTAGCAACACACGTGTAGCAATTAGCCATGAAACAAAAACATAGTTAATGTTAAAACTCAAAGGCTGTAATGAAGATTACATGATGATTAAAACAACTCACTTTTACAACACATGCAAGGCTTCATGTTAGTCTGGACCATTTGTAGCTGCAACAATCAGTCTGACAGCAGATTCCTTGGGTTTATTTAGCCTGAAAATAAATTATGTATAACATCACAGTGTTGTGGGAGGTAGCTTCCAGAGATGAGAAACTTGTGGAGAGTGGAGTAAGGATGGAACTACAGGTCTTTCTATTAGATCAGGAGGCCCTGAGGTAAAATGAGATGTTGGTGTGAGTCTGGGAAGCTACTCCTCTCCAGTGGTGACCAGCCAGGTTGAGAAGTGAAAAAAAAAAACAAAATACAGAGTACAATATTATTATTTAGAATGTTTTTACCTATAACAGTTCATAGATCTTGCACTGTCATTCAGATGGAAGCTGCTCAGAAGCTCCCCACCACACCTGGGTCTGTTCAAGAGTGTAGAAGCTGCTCTGGGTGGAATTCCCATCATGGTCCCATTGTCACACACACTGTGGTGGGTAGCTATGTGAAATATAAAGAAACAGCAAATATATTTATAGTTGTTTTTAAGAGCAGCAACATGTGTGTAACAATAAGCTAAAATAATTACATAATGTTAAAACTAGAAGGTAAAGAATGACAGAAGGTTAAAATCAGATCAGACATGTTCTAATGAGAACCGGACTCAGCGCCAGTTCAGAACTGGGTCAGCTTTTTAGCTGCAGGGGGAGCTATTCCTCAGTGTCCCTCCTGCGTTTCTCTGCATCACACGACACAAACCCTAACCCTAACCCAAAAATTCAAGTATCAACGTCAATAAAAAGTACTAATACTTACTACTTACCTATTTTCCTGCAAATATGACAATGCGCTTTGCTTCCCTTTTTTGTTGTGCGCATGCACGTACATGCTCAGGAACAATGGGTAGGACGGTTTACAGGGTAGGAGAAATTCCCAGAACACCGCAACCCTGACTCAATGCTAATGCTAACCACAGCTAAGCTACAGCATAAACACTTACTTGCGGCTAATCTGAGTCCACTGCTACGAGCCTGGCTGAGACCGCGATGCTTTAACAACCGACAGCTACAGAGGTCTGACTCCTTATAGGTCCTGGTTACGTCTCTTGGGACATTTCACCCATTGGTCGAGACAGATTTCAACCTGTTGTTGTAAATTTGTGTAGAATAATTTTGAGCTGAAGAGGGCACTGGACTGAAGGTTTTAAGCTGAATTTAAAGTTTTTAAAGAAAATGCACCAAAATACCAAAATAACAACTACACATGTCTACAACACTATAATACACTTATTTATGTAAGTTATCAGCAAAAAAAGTTGTTTTTGGTGTGACTTGCTCTTTGGGGCAGCAGTAGCTCAGGTGGTAGAGCGGGTTGCCTCATGATCGGAGGGTCATGGGTTCGTTTCCAGCTCCCGCCAGGGGTATCCTGCTGTTGTGTCCTTGGGCAAGACACCACCCAACTTGCCTGTGTTAGTGGTGGTCAGAGGGACCGACGGCGCCAAATGGCAGCCTCGCCTCTGTCAGACCTCCCCAGGGTGGCTGTGGCTACAAGTAGCTTACCATCACTAGCAGTGTGTGAATGTGAGAGTGTGTGGAAAGCGTCTTTGGGTGTCTAGAAAAGCGCTATATAAGTTCAATGCATTATTATTATTAAGCTCCAACTCTTGCTATGGTGGTTTGCAAGCCGAGTGTGAAGCAGCTTAGATGAGGATCTGCATCTCCAAATCCAAGGCCATGGTTTTCCTTACTGGATAAAGATCAGTTTGGTATCATAATGTACAAGTTAGAAATAGAATGATTTTTAAAACACACAAAGTCCTCTGCAACAAATTTGCTGGATAGCTGATAATATTAAAAACTCCAGTCCATACAGCACTTCACTAAAATCTAGAAAACACTTTTACTATTAAATCAGCTTAATTTGACTCATCACAGCATCTCAGACATTAAAAGTTTGAGTTCTCAAATCCTGTAGACTTAAATATCTTTGTTAGCTTCTTGTAAAGAACTCCAAACATCCCGTGAAGCTCAGTGAGCAGGACAAACCTCTGATGGAGGAGGGGTGCTCTTTATATTCCCTCCAACCTCCACAACGAGCACTCACTTCGACACGCTTCTCAGCCCACAAGTTAATCACACACACACACACACACACACACACACACACACACACACACACACACACACACACACACACACACACACACACACACACACACACACACACACACACACACACACACACACACACACACACACACACACACACACAGGTGAGTGAAAAATGAATGCATAACCTTGAACAGAGAACAGCAGCAGAAAACGAATATAACTATAACCACAATAACGGACCAATGAGTTTCTTTGTCTTTTTACCGTTTGTTCTCTTGAATATCCCAGTTTCACATCATGTTTTCTCAGCTGAACATAAAACATACTGAATGTATATTTTTCAGCTGACTCTTCGCTGCAGGGAGCTACTTTCAGAATTACTCCTGCCAGATGAAAGTCATAATTTTGTAGGCAGTTTTCAAACCGTTGTAGTGATCAACAAACAAAACATTATCAGAGGAGATGTCAGATTGTGAAACTTGAAGAATTAGAAAATGCGCAAAATTTAATTATTTTTACAGTAATTCTACCTAAAAGGTGAAATTAATGTATGAGATGGACTCATTCCATGGAAAGTGAAATATTTCTTTGTTGTAATTGTGATTACAGCTTATGAAAACCCAAAAAACAATGTCCCAGACAAGAATATTGTGAAAATGTTCATTATTGTAGACTCAAAGTGCCACACCCTATTCAGCCAATAAATCCAAAACACCTGCATAGGGTGCCTGAGCCTTTAGGTGGTTTCTCAGTCTACTGACAAACAGACTTTTGTACTATCTTCTTATTCTTGAGTTTCAACTATGTAGTTGTCTGTTTCTTTTCAACTTTTTTGATGACATTAAGGTGTGTTCATGACTTTGAATTGGTTAACTAACTGCTATGTGGCGAACAGTTTACCTGGAGAAAACAGGAGGTACAAAGTAGTTTTGTCTGAATATTTGCAGAGTTGCACCCTTTGATTGCTGCTCTTTCTTCAGATTGATCAAACGAGAAATTTTGTTAAAACCTTTTTTAAGTTATTCACCCTTTTCTCATCTTTGGCTTGAACAGTTGTACTGACCCATAAATCCATTTAAAACATTACAGTTATTTATTTATTTATTTATTTATTTATCACTAGTCTGATGAACAGAGCAGCTTATTTAATAGATCATCCCATTTGATTTGTTTCTGCAGGAAATCATTCTGAAGCGAGCGGCAGACATTGCGGAAGCTCTCTACAGCGTTCCCAGGAACCACAACCAAATCCCATCACTAGGCAACACAGCCTCGCACGGCATGATGGGAGTGAACTCCTTCAGTGGTCAGCTGGCTGTTAATGTCTCTGAGACCACGCAAGGTACGTGGTGTAAAACCTAAACCATGTTAACACAGAAGCTTTAGGTCACGTAGAAAATGGGCCTCTGCTTACCTGAGAAGAAAGAAATGCTCGGTTTTATATATGTTGATATTTTCTTAAATAAATGAATTAAAATGAACATGGAAAGCACATCAGCAAATTGCAGGTATAAGCAGGTCTGTAAATAATCTCCCATTTCTTTTTTAGTCAGCCAACCTTGATCTGAGGTCTGGACTCAACTAAAGTTTCTGACATCTAGCAGGCTCCAAACACCTGCCCAGGCCTGAAATCATTTAGCAATGATGATTGGATCTATTTTCCCGTGTTTTCACTGAGTAGCCTGGGTTTATAATCTGGGGCGAAAGGGAGTGGACTCATCTATTTATCCTGAATAATGGTAGACTGTAGAACCAGTCCCTTTCCTGGAAGAGGAGGTTTTTCTTGTGTATGCTCATTTTTGTTTGATCTACTTCTTGTTTGCCTTTATATTTGTATCTAATACCTGTTGAATACCAGACCTCAGGTGTTGGTAAGCCCAAACCGGCTAACTGATCCTCTGTTTAATGGTGTTCTAAACCTAAACTATATGCAGCTGTGTATGTTGGTCACCTGATCAGCAAGTTAACAATAAGTAGAGTAGTCTTAGTGAAGAGAAATTAAAAACCTTAATTAAATGTAATCATTGCTTCCTAAGAATGGTAGTTCAGTAGTTTCTGGTCCACACCTTCAGGTCCTGATTGAGTTATTTTGAGCTGTTATTGATTCTTTGACCTTTCCTTGTTGCAGTTGGTTACAGTCGTAACACCAGCAGTGTGTCACCACGAGGATATGTACCAAGCTCCACCCCCCAACAGAGTAACTATGGTAATACGGTCAGCAACAGTATGAATGGTTACGGCAATGCTGGCATGCCGAACCTCGGGGTAACAACGTCACCTGGTTTCCTCAACGGCTCGTCGGCCAATTCGCCCTACGGCAGTAAGTATCAAGGTAAATTCACCTGGAGCCACTTCAACCGCAGCTTGCTGTGGGCTGTTGTTTAGTTCTTATTTCCAATGCACGTTGTGTTTCCCACCTGTTCACTTTAACTGGTCTCTAACTGGTTGGTGCCTCTGCATTGCAGTCGTTCCCTCCAGTCCCACCATGGCCGTGTCAAACTGTAACTCATCTCATGGAGTGTTCTCCTTCTCGGCTGCCGTTAAACAGAAGAGCGCCTTTGCTCCTGTCATTCGGCCATCAACTTCTCCTCCTCCACCAAACTGTTCCGCCAACAATGCCAATGGGCTGCAAGGTGAAAACACATCTCCTACACTCCTTCCTGCCCTTCTGACCTTTGTGGATCAGAATACTGAAAATACTAGAGAACATACTGGCAATGATTATGCCACTTGTTGGGGTTGGTGCCATTGTCTTTAGAGAAAGACACAAAAAACTTTTCTATCCTCTTTTCATGACTTCATACTGCTCCCCTTCCCCTTCAGGATCACCTCATACTGCACATGTTCAGGGAGCATGGAGTCAACAGAGCGCTAAAACAATAGAGTGATGTAAAACAAGGTTGAACGCTTCACTAATCACAGGGCAGCAGAAGCTCAGGAGGTAAAGCGGGTTCTTCAGTGATCGGAGAGTTGTAGGATCAATCTCGGCTCCCACCAGAAATTGCTGCTGTTGTGTACTTCGGCAAGACGCTTAACCCATCTTGCCTGCTGGTCGTGGTCAAAGGAAGTGGTGGCGCCAGTGTATGGCAGCCTCACCTCTGCCAGTGAGTCCCAGGGCAGCTGTGGCTATAACGTAGCTCATTATCATCAGCGTTTGAATGTGTGGGTGATCTTGGCGAATGACTGACTATCTTGTGAAGCGCTTGGGGGTTTGTAGAACCCTAGAAGGCGCTATACAAATACAGACCATTTTTTACCATCACTTTGCTTCAATTGACTAAAGATGAATACTTTTTCGTTTTCCTTCCTCTTCTTCCACAATCACTGACATTAATCCAATGCAAGTCAGGTTAACATTCAAGCTAGTGTCATATTAGCCTATGGTAAATGCAACATACAACAATTATCTTTTTTTAAAATAACCTTTCAGTTACAATTATTTAAAACACAATAAAATACAGAACCTGTCCAAAAGAAACTGTGTCAACTCTTTATCAGTTTCGAGCCCTTGTGGATTACGAAGCTGCCTCCATCTTTAAAAGACATCTCCAATAAAAATTCTACTCGATTGTCATAAACGGCTCCTTGCTTGAGCTTTAAAACTTTACATTTTCTTTGAGAAATATAAGGCAGTCAAGGAATTGCCTTAGTGGGTGGCCGCCATCTTGGATGGGTTTCCATTTGCCCTCAGTGCACTCGTGTCTACTGAGGAAGATGCTCACCCAACTGAAAAACACATTTTATCAAGATGTTTCACAAAATCAGACATAAGGTATGGCATAATGATTAAAATGTAACAATAATCAAACAAAATAAATTAAAATATAAAATCCAACTAGGTAGGCTAGAAAAGTCAATAGTAATCCCAGGTGATCTGTTTAGAATAGTACACTGCATGTTGCAACAAGGAATATTTGCTCCCTATGCATTAACTTTGGAGTGAGGAGACCTGTCCAATATGGCGGCAATGCTATTATGTTCTCCAGCACCCAATGAGGCATTTACATATTCATATCTATGATTGTAAACCTTTGGCTTCTTTTTCATTGGTGTGCTAAGTTGACTGAGGTGTGTCACCCATTAATTGACAGCTCCCTCTCTAATGAGAGCTTCTATCCCACATGTTTTAGTGTTTTCCCTGTTTCAGCACACCTGATTTCAATCAGTAGGTGATTAAAAGGCTTCTGAGGAGCTTGATGAGCTGCTGCAGAGGTCATTCAACTGTGTTGGTACAGGGAAACATCCAAAAGGATACTGGCCCTCGAGGACTGGAGTTTGACACCCCTATTCTAGGCCCATTTAAAAGATTTGTTTTGCTGTGGAGGCCAGGCGAGAGACTTAGGGGAAGTATAAATTCTGAAACATTACCAACGTTATACCATAAAACAGAGTTCATCAATTGTAAGCATTTAGAGATAGGGCTAGAACCTCAGACATTCTGGAGGGACTCGGAGTAGAGCTGCTGCTCCTCCACAACGAGAGGAGCCAGATGAGGTGGTTCAGGCATCTGGTCAGGATGCCGCGTGGAAGCCTTCCTGGGGTGGTGTTTTGGGCATGTCCTGCCAGCAGGAGGCCCCGGCTTGACTAACAACACGTTGGAGCAAGTTCATCTCCAATCTGGCCAGGGAAAGCCTTGGGGTACTGCCGGAGGAGCCGGTGGTGGTGGCTGAGCAGAGGGCTGTCTGGGATGCCCGACTTGAGATGCTACCCCTGTGACCCATACCCGGAGAAGGGAGGAAAATGAATTAATGAACAGACGGACGGACTAAAGTTACTTACATTTTTACCCCTACTTCAATTTGAAATAAAATCTTAGCATAATGAAATGTCCTGGCTACATTTGTCTGAAAGCATGAAATCTGGTTAGAAACTCTCAGAAACTGGAATCCTCTTTCTGCACCTTTTGTTAAATTACCTCAATTGTTTTTCACTTCTAATACAACTAATAATTAGATAATAAATAATAAACCAGTTTTTCTATTAAATGTGTTTTTCAATGTCTCTTTTGCTCATTCAACACATGCCACAGTGAGGAGACATAGAATAATTTATCAAAAATTAACCAAAAAATGAAAGTTTTACTGAAAATCAGTAAAACTTTGTTGACGTGAATCAAACTGTCTTTATTGTTTTTGCTTCCAGTCGGATGGAAATCAGAGTTCTGTTGGCACTGCCAACGAGTGACAGGCCGAGCCATGTTTTATTCACTCATACACACAGATACATCCTCTAACACACACACACACACACACACACACACACACACACACACACACACACACACACACACACACACACACACACACACACACACACACACACACACACAAAATGCTAACACATACACATCGTTCAGTCACCATGTGTGATGTCAGTGTTTCTGACAGAGTGGTTTGTCGAGTGTTAAATATTCATGCTGCTCTCAGCCTTCAGACAGGCCACAGAGAGTGTGTGTTCCATGTGTGTCAGATGTGTGTGTGTGTGTGTGTGTGTGTGTGTGTGTGTGTGTGTGGGTGGGTTTGGTGTCTTTTTAATGTTTGTTAGAGGAGTGTGTTTGATTTGTGTGATTAGTGCATGATTAGTGTGTGTTTTGTGTATTTTTGGCTTGTCTTTGGTGTGTAGTTAGTGGAGAGTGTTTGCGTTAGTTTCAGTTCAGGAAAAGAGGACTCAAAAGCAGAACTAAGAAGCAGCGGGCTGTAAAATCAAAGTCCTTTAATCCAGTCCGAGGTCAAACACAATAATCCAAAAAACGGGTGAACAAGTCTGAAACAAGGCAAAGGCAAATCCAAAATCACGAGCAGAGTCAGTTTTACCCATTTAGTCATAACTAAGCACTGGAACGTAGGACAGTGAGGACAATACACACAGGTGACGAACATTGGCACAGGGCAGAGTTTCAATACAAAAAAGGGACAGAGCAGGGCTGCTAGTGATGATTAAACAGGAAGTAAGCTGCCTGAAATCAAGCCAGAAGTCATAGTTCAAAAACACTTAGTGTGTATTGGGACTGTATTTGGTGTCTGTTTGATGTGTCTTTTATGTGTGGATGTGTTTGGAATGTCTTTGATGTGTATTTGGAGTGTGGTTTGTTCATATTTATAATGTGTAGTATGTTTTGAAATATTTTGTGTGTATTTAAAGAGTGTTGGTCTGTATTTAGAGTACTTTTGGTATGAATTTGTTGTGCTTGTAGTTTTAATCTAATGTGCCTTGGTATGTATAAAATGTGTGGCTGGTATGTATTCAGAGTGCATCTGATGAGTATTTAATGTGTGTTTGGTGTGCATTTTGAGTATTTTTAGTGTAAATGTGAGTGTGTGGTGTGTGTGTGTGTGTGTGTGTGTGTGTGTGTGTGTGTGTGTTGTTTAAGTTGGACAGGTTCATAAGAAGGTATTTTGGGTGGTTGGTTGATTGTTTAACACTTTTTATGTCAAACCTACACAGCTGGATGAACTCTGAGTTGTGAATCCAGATGTTTGACCAGACTTTTTATCATCTTAAGTTCCTCTAGATGTTTCAGCTTCGTTTTGAGCACCTTTTGCTTAAATGTGTCAGAATTAATTTAAACTTCAAAAAATAATTGTTTTCATCATATTCTGTTGAAGAAATTAAATATATTTTCTTGTGCTTTTTCTATGCAGCTATGTCTGGCCTCGTTGTTCCACCCATGTAGATAATCTTCTTCCTCTGTCTTCACTTCTCTCCTCTCCCCCTCAGCCTTGAACACCAATCACCTCATGGGGGAGGGGCCTGTGGCCTCTGGAGGTGGGGCCTCAGGTAGCAGCTGAATAGTGCGAGTGGACAAATGTCCATCTGTAAAGAAAAGAGACTTTCTGGGCAGCTGTCTTCTTCAGGTGCTATCAGCTCCTTGTAAAGGAATTTATTTTCACTGCTGATGTAAAACAATGATGTCACTCAAGGAATGTGCATCACTTCCTCTACATGTGACGATTTGCCAACAAAATAATAATCTGGAGATTACAAAGATTAAAAGCCACAAATGATGGGAAATGTGTTTGTAAGCTTATTCTGTTGTTCACCACCGTGATCGAGGACAGTGACATCATCACTTACTGCAGAAACACCTGAGATCAGGTGAAGCTCAGTGTGGGGGGAGCAAAAAGTATATTTCCTGTTAAGAGTTTTAATTTTATTTTAAAGCAAAAAGGAGAAAACAAATTCCTCCACATTATAATATTTAGTTATTTTTCTGTTCAGCAGTAACACTTAATATGAAAACTTTGCTTCAGTCAGAACAGGAAGAAATAAACTTTCCTCTCTAAAAAGTGGATCTCTACAAGAACAAAGGAGACTTCGTTTGAAGGATGTTGGTGTTGAACAGATTAAAATGTTTAAAAATGTTAAATTCTTGTTTTAAAATACAACAAAAAAAGTTTCCATTTGGCTCTCAAGAATTCAGAAACAATGACGGATAAAACTTGTCATTTTAGGGAAATTTTAGGCAATCCAAAATAACACGTTTAGATTTGTTGGAAAGAAAGAAGAAAGTCAAAGATATCTTTGTTTTGCAATTAACAAAAGTTTCCTGGTGGAAATCTCAATGAATGAAGCATCAACTGAGGATGGAAGCATTCCTGTCTGCACACTGAAAAAAGAACCCAAAGTGAAACTATGTTTGGTGTCTGTGTCCCACACTGAGACATCCCCTCTTTTTTCTTTCAAAAATGAGTAAATCCAGAAATAGTTCATCTGAACATTAAATATGAACACGTTTCATATTTACATATTTATGAACATCTTAACTTGAGCACAAGCACTTGTGAAAACCGTGTAAAAAGATCTGATGAAAGGAAAATTAAAGATGATCTGTACTTCCATACCCCCCCCCCCCCTACTTCAGCACCACCCCATTTGTCTGTTTATTTGCTTGCACTGTAAAAACAATTCCTGCATCTGATACGCTACTGTGAAGTCCGTCTTCTTGTTCCGTCTCGATCTTAGCCCCTCCCACTGTGCCATGCCCCACCCCCAGCATTCTAGCCCCACCCAATGTTTCCTTGTGGGATTTGTGATTTTTGGCAAAACTTGTAGCAAACTGAATATTTCTACGTCACTGTGGTTAAAAACACACTCCTGCCTGTCACCGTGGCAACCTGTTTTTGTACCATACAGAATATAAATATTGTATTTATATCCAATTGTTTTTGTATTAATGGATATTTGTCCTGTTGTCCTCAGATGTGTGTATGCGTGTGCATGTGGTGGTCTCATACCAAAAAACAGCTTTTGTTTTCAATCCAAGACAAAAAGCCATCATCACATTTTTAATTACCTGTCAGTCAATGCTGATATCCAATCAGCTCTACTTGTTTATTTTAAATGTAAATCATGCTTTAATGACTGTTTGGTTGTAATTTATTCACAGTGAATAAAGTCAGCAGGTTGCTCTGGCAGACTCTGTCTTTTTATTTGATGCTTAAAGGGTAAGTCACACCCTGGGTGGAGTCTTACTTCACCCGTGCTTCCTGATAGAAAAATCCGCCTAAAGGAGATGTCGCTCGGTCGAGTGGCTCTCAGGCAGTGATTGACAGCACACCCCTCAACCCCCTGCAAATTCACAGAGTTTCCCAGTCAGAAAAACAAGTCTTTAACAAGTGCACGCACACTCGTGCATGCACGCTTGCACACACACACACACACACACACACACACACACACACACACACACACACACACACACACACACACACACACACACACACACACACACACACACACACACACACACACACACACACACACACACACACACACACACAACAGACACAACAGACCAAGCAGAGAAGCTGCAGCAGGCTGGAGGGTTTTCGCTCCACCTTGATCACTAGAAGAATGGGAGGAGAATTTTTTTTTAAGGAGGCAAGCTGCTCTGATTTGTACTGTTTCATACTGGCTCGTGAGAGGCTTAACAAACTGGAGGTGCGGGTGACTCTCGGGCAAAGTCCGGTGCAATTCAGCCATGTAATACAGGACAAATATCACCTGGCACCTCTTAAGGTTGGTTTATGCACGGCCCGCACGGCTCTGCGTGGAAAAGTTGCGTTATTTTAACAACCACGCCCATCCACCGCGTCTCCGCACGGCTCAATATTTCCGCAATGCGCACCTCGGAAATTTTCTAACCACGCGGACGGACGGACGCGGAAAAACATGGCGGACCTGCAAGAACTATTATGGCAGAGGTTCGTAAATACAGACATTTGTATGATTCGGCTCTCAGAGATCACCGTGATCAACATGTTGTTAATAATTCGTGGAGAGAAGTAGCTTGCACTGTCGGAAAAGACAAGGACGCTGTTAAAAATGCTGAAATGCCATATTATAAACAGTAATTTCTACTTCTACTATGGTGTAGTGTTGGATGCATGCCGTAGAGCTCCATGCTGCCCCCTGCAGTTTGGGAGAATATTGGCTCACCGCAGAGACGAGCCGCACGAACCATAAACGCTGCGAGTTGTGAAGCGTGTTCCATTCGCGAGCCGCATCACCGCGCGGAAAGTGAATGCGTCAAGCATAAATCAAGCTTTAGCCATCAGCTGTGGCTGATTCAAAATCAGTGCAGAGCAGAGTTTTAACCTGAAGAGGGAGAAGTAATTATCGTTTTTGGCAGAATTTTTTAAATTTAAAGTAAGATGCTCCGAAATGCCAAAATAATGACCATCCAGGGTTGGGTCGCAGGGGCAGCAGCCTAAGCTGGGAGGCCCAGACTTCCCTCTCCCCAGCCAATTGGGCCAGCTCCTCCAGGGGAATCACAAGGTGTTTCCTGGCCAGCCAAGAAACACATTATACAGGGAGGGGTACATAGAGGGGTTCATTATAGCTCCTCTACTGTGTCCTGGGTTTTCCTTTAGACCTCCTCCTGGTTGGACCTGCCCAAAAAACCTCACCAGGAAGGCGTCCAGGAAGCATCCTAACTAGATGCCTGAGCCACTTTAACTGGATCCTTTCGATGTGGAGGAGCAGCGGACATACTCCAAGTCCCTCCCGGAAACCAAGCTTCTCAGCCTATCACTAAGGGAGAGCCCAGACAGCCTGTGGAGAAAGCTCCCTTTGCCCACTTGTATCCGTGATCTCGTTCTTTTGGACACTACCCAGTGCTTGTGACTATAGGTGAGGGTAGGAGCGTAGATCGATAGGTCAAATAGTTATATGTTGGAGTCAGCTTGGGCACATTTACAAATGTGGAAATTTTTTTTAGTACCCTTTAGTAGAGGACATGTTTCAACTCCTTCCAAAGACATTCAACATGATTAAACCCAGAGCTTATAGAAGGCCACTTTACAGCAGTCCAATTTTTTCCTCCTAGCTGCTCTTGGGTGTTTTAGCTGTGTGTTTTGGGTCATTGATCTGTTGCAAGACTCATGACCTGTGGCTGAGACCAAGCTTTCTGACACTGGCCAGCACATTTCTCTCTAGAATCCCTTGATAGTCATGACATTTCATTGAGCCCTGCACAGATTCAGGACACCCTGTGCCAGATGCAGCAAAGCAGCCTCAGAACACAACAGAGCCTCCTCCATGTTTCACAGTAGGAACAGTGTTCTTTTCTTGATATGCTTCATTTTTCCATCTGTGAACATAGAGCTGATGTGCCTTAGTAAAAAGTTATATTTTTGTCTAATCTGTCCATAGGACATTCTCTCAGAAACATTGTGGCTTGTTAACATGTAGTTTGGCATATTCCAGCCTTTTTTATGATTTGTTTTCAACAGTGGTGTCCTCTTTGGTCATCTCCCATGTAGTCCACTTTGACTCAAACAACAACGGATGGTGCAATCTGATACTGGTGTCCCTTGCATTCTCCCTGGATCTCTTGAGACGCTTTTCTGGGCTCTTTAGTTGCCATTCAGATTATCCGTCTCTGATTTGTCATCGATTGTTCTCCTGCAACTACGTCCAGGTACGATGGCTACAGTCCCATGGATCTGAAGTTTCTGAATAATACCGTAAATCCTCAAATACAGGCCTGGGCCTGTATTTGACTCAAGCTCATCAAGCTCCAGGCCTTTATTGGAAGGAGGGCCAGAATTAGAGGCAGGCCTCTATTTCTATTTGAACAAAATGAACTAATGGTTTGCTGGAGTTTTTGACAATTAAGATTGCGCCCACATTTTCAAAGTTAAACACATTTCTTTTAACAACGGTAGTTTCTGCTTCAGCCATCTCCCCCTTCCCCTGCGCAGCGGCCGCAAACTCACTGATGCGCCTGCAGCCTCTCAGAGTTCCTGCTGCTCTAAACATTAAAATAATTATTTCATTTTCTGTTCCTCACTTCTGATTACCTTCAATGGTGTCTGTTTGTAGCAAACACCAGGTACAAAAACTAACTTGTTTTTATTTGACTATTTTTCTGTCCTGCCTGTTTATTATCTTCCTGCATCTCCTCTCAGTCCTAAAGAGAAACTGCTACCTGGCTTCATATATATTCACCTTATGATTTACCTTTGAGATGCAGTTCTAAAAGATCTACCGACCGCAAAAACAGCGGAGTGCTCGCTGCTTGGTGGCTGCATCAGTGATCGGTGCGTTACCGGATGACAAGGTGATGCGCCCCGCTCCACAGCGAAACGCATCAGGCGCAAATAAAAGACAGAAAACATTAAAGGAAATGAACCGACATGAACGATCGCGTGTTAAATTAGTTTTTGAGGTGGCGACACCTGATTTGATAATGTTACTGTGGCCGGGCTCAGGACGCAGATCTACCGACCGCAAAAACTGCGGAGTGCTCCCTGCTTGGCGGCCGCATCAGTGATCGGTGCGTCACCGGAGGACAAGGTGATGCGCCCCGCTCCACAGCGAAACGCATCAGGCGCAAATAAAAGACAGAAAACATTAAAGGAAATGAACCGACATGAACGATCGCGTGTTAAATTAGTTTTTGAGGTGGCGACACCTGATTTGATAATGTTACTGTGGCCGTGCTCAGGACGCAGATCTACCGACCGCAAAAACTGCGGAGTGCTCCCTGCTTGGCGGCCGCATCAGTGATCGGTGCGTCACCGGAGGACAAGGTGATGCGCCCCGCTCCACAGCAGTGAAACACATCAGGCGCAAATGAAAGACAGAAAACATTAAAGGAAATGAACCGACATGAACGATCGCATGTCAGTACCGACACTCTGGCACAGCGCGTTGCCCCCCCCCCCCCCCCCCGCCCCCGAGCGCAGGAGCTTGTCACCTGCTGACAGCAGGCTGCTGTCTTTTCCGAGGGCTTCATCTTGCCGGTCATTATCACGTGACAGCGACTAGTCGTTGACAGGCATAAAAAGTCATTATAGTGAAGTCGACTAGTTCATACAACCCCTATTGCTCCCATAGTTCTGCAGCGCACGTTCTCTTTGAACTTGATATCAAATTTTCGCCTCCTCGTCGTCTCCGCATGGTTAAAGTTACCCTCGTGGTCTATCACTGGCAAATCAAAAGTGAGACGATGACACAACCGCCCCCCCGTACTTGCTTACCACATTCCACCCGGCCACAATAAGAAACCGGCCATTATTCACCTCCGCCGACTCCGACACCGGCCAAAATATGAGACCCGGCCGTTAATTGAATACAGGCCGGTATTAGAGGATTTACGGTATGTGCAACTGCAGTCACGGGAACATCTAGCTGCTTGGAGATTGTCTTATAGCCTTTACCTTCAACATGCTTGTCTATAATTTCCTTTCTAATCTCCTGAGACTTCCTCTGGTGCATGTTGAATGTGGTACACACCATGTCACCAAACAACACAGTGACCACCTGGAGCCCCATACTGTATATAGGTCCACTGACTGATTACATGTTTGTAGACACCTGTGATGCTAATTACCTTGAATTAGCATGTCCCCTTAGTCACATTATTTTCAGTCTAGGGGTACCATCTTTTTTGGCCAGGGCTGTTCCATGCCCCCCCCCCCCCCCCCCCCCAATGTCTGACGTTCTTTGGTTAAATTTCATAGAAATTTCAAATAAGTTATTGCTGTGATCATTGTACGTTATTTTATTATTATTATTATTATTTTTTTGATTGAGCGAAGGGTACCAACAATTTTGTCTGTGTCTGTAGAAGTACCTGATGGGCCTCCTGGGTCATGTGATCAGAGCTGAGCTGCAGCAAATTGTTAGTTGATGGCAACAAGAAGATCCTCAATTACCTTCTTTCATTTGGCTCCAAAGAGATTATTAAAAGCTGGTTTTCTCACTGAGCAGACAACAGAAAACTTTAATGAACTTTTGTTAAACGGCTCTGTTCTCTCAGCGTGACACAAAAGCACAAACCGGATTTGATTAAGATGAATCACTGATAACCTGGAAAGCTAATTTCAGCACAGACATTTGTTTCCCTATGATTTCACCTTTTTTATCCCTTCTTATTTTCTACATCAGTTATCTGTTTGTTCTGTTCAGCCTTCATTTGATGCTTTTATTCTATGAATCAGTTGTTAGGATGAAGAGCCTATACTCCGAGGATGAGAAATTAATACTCACTCAGGCTGGTCCAGGATCAGTGGATATAATAAGACCTGCTTGTCTCAGAGTTTCAGTGAGAACGTTTTTAATCTCTCAAAGAAATTTACAAATTGTAACACAATGAAATGACTGTTTTCCACCTAAATGTCATTCCCCCTCTTCTCTGACACAGGACTAAGAGGCATGAGATATTGCCTCAAGGTCTCAGGCATTTGCTAAACTGCTTCCTTTCCAGCCCAAGAGAAGAATGAAGTAAAGGACTCTCTCTCTCTCTCTAATAAATCAAATAACTTTATTTTTAATAAAGCTAATCAAACAAAGTGTTAGTCAATAATAAGATGTGACCAATCTGTGAAATCAAAATATTAATTACTTTATTATAATCCTCTAGAATATAATAAGTAATATAACTTTAAATGTTTCCACTAGGACTGATCTCACATACCGTTAAGACATGACACATTGCTTTTACTGATCCAATCAGAATCTGCCAGATCTTATGGAGGTGTGGTTTTGGTGGCCCTTGGTAAATCTGTCACCTTTTCATTCGACCATAAATTAAAACATCCGAAGTATAAAACTATGCCCGCGTCATCTTTAACACCAGTTCAAAGCGTTTGAGAGAAGTTGACGGAGTGGCTAATCCGTAACTTTCATCTTCAGCCGAAAGAGCCAATGACAAGCTGGATAACTCTGTTGACGTTCCACCTGCTGCAACGGTTCCTTTCAGAATAACAGCTGAACCAACACGACCCCATTTTGGGTCTTGTTAGATGCCAATAAACTGTCGTGACCCGGAAGTATCTCAAGACTGGTGGTCAACTGCCACGGCTGTTTCTACAAGCTTCGGCTCCACAAAGGTCAAGCTGGACCTTTACACCTCCTGATCTAGACGGGGACTTCCGCTAATGGTACGTAGACCGACAGAATGGTGTCGAATGTGTTTATGAATCTCCTAACCAAAGCTTAGAGCGAAGACATCACCTTCATTTCCCACCAGAACTAATCGTTTTTTTGGATTTGCTGGTTCTGAGCAACATTCCACACTACACCATTCTCCATCTCATTCACCTTAGTTACACCATACATTTAGTGTTAAAGTTAGTCTAGTTTTAATTTGTTTAGTAATAAATCTTTAAACTTTTAAAACTTGACTCTCTCTTCTGTTGTTGCTGACTTAATACGAAGTGGTTACATAATCCCTGCAATAAAAAATTCCAATCTTCTGGTTAAACAGTACCCACAGATCCATAAGGTCGATTTCATATTTACTATGGAATCTTATGTCTTATGGGCCATTGGCGGTTTTAAACAGGGGTCCACAGGGGCCTGGGCCCCTATAGAACTGGCCCTGGCCCCTGTTATGGCCCCTGTGCTGAAGTTATAAGTTATGGCTCATTAAATAACATGTAAATGAAACCATTACAAAATCTAATCTACCACACTGAAAAAAAATTTATGTACTGTGGAACGGCAGGACATTTCGTGAGTAACTGCCCTAAACTGCCAAAAGGGAGAGCCCATCAGTAAAGCTGGGACTACTAGTGGGTGGAGAGTCAAATTCTGGTTCCCGGTGTTTTTTCTCATGTTTGTTGTCTATTGATTCTATACCTGTGCCGCTCAAAGCACTTTTGGACTCTGGATGCGAGCAATCTCTCTTGGATGAAAGAGTCGTGGAAAGGTGGAATATTCCCACCACCAGACTTCCTACTCCCCTCTCTGTTTCGTCTTTGGACAACAAGTCTCTCTTCACCATTACCCACCAAACCATCCCTTTATGGCTCATGGTGTCAGGTAACCACTCGGAGATGATCAGTTTCTTTGTGTTCCCCTCTCCTCAGTCGCCAGTGGTTCTGGGTCACTCCTGGTTGCTGCAACATAACCCATCAATAGACTGGAAAAGAAATAAGATACTGGGTTCGAGTCCTGAGTGCTCTCAGAGTTGTCTTCGTTCAGCCCTACCTGTTGGTTCACCTTCACCACGGACACCCCCAGAGGAGATTGATCTCACAACAGTTCCCCACATCTATCATGACCTCTGCCAGGTATTCAGCAAAGACCGTGCCTCTTCTCTGCCTTCACACAGGCCTTTTGACTGTGCCATAGATCTCCTGCTGGGGGCCCCATTACCTTCAAGCCGACTGTATAACCTCTCCAAACCCGAGCGTGAGAGCATGGAGAAATACATACATGAATGCCTGGCTGCAGGTACCATTCGCCCCTCTTTGTCTCCATTGGGTGCAGGTTTCATTTTGTTCCAAAAAAGGAGGGAACTCTCAGACCTTGTACTGATTACAGAGGGTTAAACCAAATCACCGTTCGCAATAAATACCCACTTCCACTCCTTTCATCCACGTTTGAACCCATACAGGACGCATCCATTTTTAGCTGTTTGGACTTAAGAAACGCCTATCATCTAGTGAGAATCTGTGAGGGAGACGAGTGGAAGACCGCATTCAAAACACCTATTGGACACTATGAATACCTAGTCATTCCATTCGGACTAACTACCGCCCCAGCCTTTTTCCAATCTTTGGTTAATTCTGTTCTGGGTGATTTTCTAAATCGTTTTGTTACCGTTTATCTAGATGACATCCTTTTTTTCTCCAAAGACCCTACACAACACATCCAACATGTAAGAGCCGTTTTACAACGCCTGCTTGAAAACCGTCTTTATGTCAAAGCAGAAAAGTGTGAGTTCCACGTATCAACAGTGAAGTTCCTGGGCTTTGTCATTGAGAGCGGGTGGCTGAGAGCGGATCCTGGAAAGGTCAAAGCGGTTACTGATTGGCCCACTCCTTCGACCAGAAAGCAGCTCCAGCGGTTCCTCGGTTTTGCCAATTTTTACCGCAGATTCATACGAAACTACAGCCAAACAGCAGCTCCCCTAACCAGGCTCACATTCATTAACAAACCCTTTGTTTGGTCCACAGAAGCAGAAAGGTCTTTCCGGTTATTAAAGAGCAAGTTCACTAATGCACCAGTACTCCATCGTCCAGACCTAGTACGACAATTTGTTCTGGAAGTAGATGCGTCAGATACTGGTGTTGGGGCAGTATTATCTCAAGTGGCAAAAGAAGATAACAGACTCCATCCCTGCACATTTTATTCTCGTCGCCTGACACCAGCAGAAAGCAGGTATGATGTGGGAGATCGTGAGCTCCTGGCAGTTAAGCTCGCGATTGAAGAGTGGAGGCATTGATTGGAGGGAGCTGAGACACCCTTTTTTATATGGACAGATCACAAAAACCTAGTCTATCTGAAAGAAGCAAAGCAACTCAACCCGCGACAATATCGATGGTCACTCTTTTTCTCCAGGTTCAACTTCCAAATCTCGTACCGTCCAGGTCCTAAGAATTTAAACCTGATGCTCTTTCCAGACAGTATGCTTCCGACACGGACTCAGAACCTGCCACCATCCTTCCTCCCAGCTGCATCATTGGTGCTATCACATGGGAAATCCGAGACCAAGTTTTGGAGGCTCTTAAAACAGATCCTGGGCCCAGTAACGGACATCCAAACCGACTGTTTGATCCTCAACGTCTTAGAGGTAAAGTCATTCACTGGGCACACACAGGCAGATTCTCTCTACACCCGGGGGTGGGAAGGACTATAGCTCTGCTCCGACGAACATTTTGGTGGCCTTCCCTGTATGAAGACACTAAGGATTATGTCTCGGGTTGCCACGTGTGTTCCCAACATAAGGGAGATCATCGCCCACCAGCCGGGTTATTGCAACCACTGCCAGTCCCTTCTCGCCCCTGGTCCCACATAGCGTTGGATTTTGTTTGTGAGCTTCCTAACTGACGCGCGAGATCGGTTCTGTAACTGGAAATTGTATTATTTTTAAATACATTGGTACTGGCGTTACAGGGCAATGTGATATAAAACCCTCCTCCTGTCTAAGATCCAATTTTTTTATTTATTGTCTCTCTTTTTAAACGTCATGTAGGTCTGAGGCCTTAATCCAACTGGAAAAGTTCTGGGGCCAGCCAAGCCACTTGACAAAATCGTGTCGTTCTCCTCGGAATATCTGGCGTCATAAAACTTTTTCAACGTGGAAGGATCTCTCGGTTGATAGGCTTACTTTCTACAACTCGGCTTCATAAAATGACCCTTCAATTTTTTTACCCATCAAAATCTTTGAGTTTATAAACCGGTGGCGAGCGATGAAGACACTCATCCACTGTGAACAGTTCGTGTGTAAAACTCTGCTCATATTTTTTTAATCAAAAACACCTCTGAGTTTGGAAATTCTCATGTCACCCCTTTTAAACTTCATTTTTTTGCAGACTTCAGTGAGGTGGCTCCGTAAAGGGTGCGAAACACCTGCCTTTGATTTTCCATGATTACTTCAGCGGGAGCCATTTTGGTGGATGAGTGGTAACTATGGTTATAACCTCGTACTAAATCTTGAATCACATCTATGTAGCGATGAGTGTTTTTGGCTATGAAATATCTCCACATTCTACCTTTTAGAGTCCTGTTAAATCTCTCCACAACGCTGGCCTTTACGCTGCTGGCTGTGGCAAAGTGCACAATGCTGTGTTTCTTCATGAGGGCTTCAAATTTCTTATTAAAAATTCTTTACCAGCATCCGTCTGCAGTTTTTAGGGATCCCACTGTCTTTCAAAACTGATGCAAAAACTTCTGTAACATATTTCCTCGATTTGTTTTTCAGGACTCTTACATAGGCTTTCTTTGAAAATACATCTATGATGGTTAATAGGTAATTAAAACCGTCATTTGATTTTGACAAGGCCTGTCGCATAAGTCAGCGTGAAATTGCTTTAGTGACCCTGAGACAAAAACCCTATTTCTCGGAAAACGAACTCTTGCTGGTTTGTGGAGTGTGTAAGCATCCTGTTCTGAGAGAAAATCGCAAGCCTCATCCGATGAAACTTTCTCCCCAATCTCTCGTTGTAAATCGGTTCTAAACCTTTCCACACCTCCCTGATGTTTTGGTGAAAAATAAACCTTTTTCATTACCTCATCCATCTCTGACAGATGCTTGAAAAAAATGATACATATTCATTCTCATTATTTCTTTTTATTTCATAAATTGTGCACATGTGGCAATAAAGCTTGCCAGATATAAAGAATAAAATCTATTCTCACTGTAAAAAAGAACCGTGCGGTCTAGTCATATATGAAATCTAATCACACTGTAAAAAACAGCCGTGAGGCCTAGTCAAATATAATGAATAAAATCTAATGGTTAACGACTAGAAATGTTTATAATATAAAAAAATAAGTTGCAGAAGAGACAGCGTGCCCCCCACAGTTCACTCCACCACCGCAGCCAGTGCATTCAGGTTAGCTTTGGTGTCCGGAAAAATGTCTTTGTGAATGGGCATCACAGCCCTGGATCCGTGCAGCTGCATCACAGTGATAATGAACAGGATCTCAGCGTCCAGCTGGAAGTCATGCAGACTGAGAAAACTTTGAAGAGCCGGAATCAGCTTAGGTGTTAAAACTCTGCATATAATGTCAGAAAAGTGAAAATCGTAAAATAATTCATTTTCAGCTACGTAAAGACATTCGTGTTGCCGCTGACTGAGGTGACTGATCTTGCATCCGTGACAGACTGTAGGTAGGAGAGCTTTGATCGCCATGTTGACCAAGTGAAGAAGTGCCATCTTCACTCGGTCCACCGTGACTTCTGAAAACACCCAGTAAGACAGACGTAGACTCCTCACTGGTGCTCTGGATGTCAAGGGTCTGCTGCTGCTGCTGCTGCACACCGTCCTCCTGAGCAGGTTGAGGCGAAACAGGTGGCGGGTCAGGGATTGATGTCTCAGGACTTGCTGGGGTCTCTTCGATTCAGGGTCTGAATGGTACGTAAGCAGTGATGGTCTCCGGAACCTCCATGATTGTGGGGAGCCGTGGGAAGTTATCCTCTGGAAAGCATGATGGTGGTGGCGGCGACGTGGGCCACAAACTGCCGTTGTATTTTGGTGGTGATGAAGCGGCTAGCACCCAGCTCAGTTGTGGGGAAAAGCTGTCCAGGGTCCATAGTTTATCAAGGGTTGACTGAGTGTAGAAACCCATCATGCTGATGCGCTAGATCGTCTGGGAAGAAATGGTTTCTAGCTGAAAGCTCTTTATACCTAGTGATGGGGGGCATGGATTGACGATGCGACCGCCGCTCCTCCTCCTGAGGCGGGGCTTAGAATTCCAGCTTTTTTCGCACTGTCAGAATGTCTTTCCAGCAGCGGCTGGTACGAAAAAGTGACGTGATACAATCCACCATTTCATCTATTTTCTCACACCAGGCCTTGAAAGGTACAACCTGTATAAGGCGGTAAATACCACATTCAGCATGCACATTTTCCAGCACAAAAAAGAGCTCCGGTCCTCTCTCCCGGACCAAGGCCTTGAAAATCCACTGCCCATCCGCATCCTCCAACCCCTCCCATGAAGCGCTGAAAGCTATCATGGCGTTCTGGATTTCATCCAGAGGTGGAAGAGCTTGCGGCCTGTTGCGTTTTACAGCAGGACGAGGTCTCTCATCATCATCTTTGTACACCCTGCGTGGAACTGCGAGGTTGAGCACTGCCCAGTCGTTGTAGGAGAACCGCTGAATGTGATAAATATGGCTTCAGAGGTCCATCCTCAGCCACATCATGGGTTAGACACAGCTCCTTAGTGTCATAGCTGAACCGGTACCCAAAACTGCCAGTATAGCTGTAAGGTTCCAGCGGCCATATTTGCTCCAAGGACTCTTTACCGCCAAAAGGAGGAAGCTGAACTCTACACATGTAGAATGTAGATTTGCGGGGAGCACCACCCCCTGCAGGCAGCTGATGGATCGCTATGGATTTTTCACAGAGCAAGGTCTGTGATAGCGGCGATGGCGTGTCCACGCTCTCCTCTTTCACCTCCTTCTCCTCTCGAGTAGAGGTTGAAGCATCGGTTGTAGACACTTCATCCATCTCCTCTTGCTTCACCATTTTCTTAGAGGTATTTCTTCGGCCTTTCACCATTCTGATAAATTCTCAGTCTGTCCGCTGAAATGGATCCGAGCTTTTAAAGAGGAAAGCAGGGTTGGAGGGAGGGATATGGGGTATTACGTATGAAAGGGAGGGGCTGTGGGAACTGTGGGGTGAGGTATCCTAACACAAAAGAGTTATCAATCCTAACTTGACGTAAAGTGGTGCAGATTGAATACATCAAAGCAGATCATCAATATACATCTTGACAGAAGGGGACTACGATCAATTACCTCATGGGTCATTACACAACGGTCATCAATTCATTTGTTGACATATGGGGTCATTTAAGGTCATATCACCAAATGTCATAAAACAATACACCTGTCAAGTTTGACGAAAGGTGGTTTGGGGGAATGGTCATAACGGTCAAAGAACAATACACCTGTCAAAAATTGTGGCAAAGGGTGGTTTCTTCATCTCTCTTAGGTTCTTACATCACATTTAGTTCCATCCATCACAGTAAATGCTTAGTTAACTTGTCATGTTTTAATTGTTGGTAAAATATATTCTTACTTTTAGAAACCTGACTCTTTTCTGAATCAAAGCGAGGTGTGTACAATCCCTTAATATGTAAAGAATCCTAGAATCTTCTGATTAACACAGTAAAAACCAAGCAGGGTTGATATTCTAAATTTAGATAGAGTATCACAGCTTATTGGTCATAAGTAGAGGTAACATATATTGAGCTCTTAAAGCACTCAATTTGTCAAACCCTACAAATTTGACCAGCAGTTTTTGACTTTTCACTCATCTAATGAATTATTCATTTCAGTTCCTAAAGAAGCAGCAAGTTTGCAGGAGTTCTTTGGTTCAGGTTATCTGCTGTTAGTAAAATCAGTTGAAATCTGCTCAGTTTTATTGCAACAGCACAAAGATCTCAGCTGTATGGAACACAATAAGATCAGAAGTGATGCTCTGTCTCTCAGACTGATGCTCTCCATTACTGCTGATCAATAAACAACCTATTGATCGGCCCTTTATGGATCGGTTAGCATCGACATGCCACCTCTGTGTGTCTCACCTTGTCTATTTGTCCAGTCAGTCTTGTTTAAAACAACTGCTAATACAATACTGTGGGTGTGTGTGACCGTTACTTTGTGTGTGTGTCCTGCAGTCACGTTCAGCTCATTAACTCACCTGTTGTCTCATTAGTGATTCCATTTAATCGTTTAGAGTTACCTGACCTGCCTTAACGAGCAGGGGTAACTTTCAGACATTCTGCACAGGCAGAAAAAGTTTCTTGTTGGGGCTTTGTTACAATGAACTCAGGTGTTTTTCTGTTATTCTGAGCATATTTCTGAGTGTCTACAGAGGCTCTAGTCCAACATGACAACTCTTCCTGCTTTGAATGGAAATATTTCATTCCGGGATCCATTCAGATCTGCAGGGGTCTGTACAGTTACAATTCCATGTCACAGTTAAATTACCGGTATGCATTTTTACTTTTATTTCATTCAAACTTGACATTTAGTTAAAGTAAAAATAAATGAATCTTAATCTGAGAAAGCTGTTCAAGAGTATTTTTTTTCTTTCTGAACCACGTTTCTGCTCGCCATCACTGCTGGTGCTTCCAAATTATCTCAGCTAAACACAGGTGGAGTCACAACCCACCACCATACGGTACAACTCAACAAAACTCATCACTGCATAAAAACAACACACTGCACTCAACCAGCTTGGTGTCTTTTTCCACTGAGACTCCAGTTCAACCACTTCAAGATGTACTTAAGTTCCTCTCCTTTTTAGAGATAAAGTTAGTTTGCGGATCAATCATCCAATAATTTCATTGAGTCTGAAGCCATCATGTTGCCATGCCAACTTTTTGAACGGGGGTGGAGGTCCCCAGAGAGTGGCCATGTTTGTTGATTAAACTAAAACAAGACAAACAGAGAGACAAAACAAACTAATTACCAGCAAACAAACCTGAGCCTGAGAGTGCTAACGAGGCTTAACGAGGTCACACACTGTTTGCACAGAGAGCACAAGCCTGCGTGTTTGTGTGTGTGTGCGTGTGTGTGTGTGCGTGTGTGTGTGTGTGTGTGTCTTGTTTGTTAACAAGATGCTATCATCAGAATACAATGAAATCGGGATAAAGTTCCATCAGGACTTCCTGAACAGAAAACTGAAAGATGAATAATTAATGGCTCAGAATAAGTAAAACACTGTGTGTGTGTGTGTGTGTGTGTGTGTGTGTGTGTGAGAGAGTGTGCGTGCGCGTGTGTGTCTGTGTGTGTGTGTGTAAGTGAGTGAGTGAGTGAGTGAGTGAGTGTGTGTGTGTGTGTGTGTGTGTGTGTGTGGTTGTGTGTGTAAGTGAGTGAGTGAGTGAGTGTGAGTGTGCTGAATAAAATATGCTTTCATATCAACAATGAATTATAAATCAACACATTACGGAGACGCTTTTTCAGTCACTCACATTGAGTTCAACAGTGACCCACAAAACTGGTGTAAAGGAAGGAAGGAAAGAAGGAAGAAAAAGAAATGAAGAAATGGACAAAATAAGGGAATGAATGGAACCCCCCCCCCCAAAAAAAAATAAAAAAATATATATACATGTATATGTATAAGATAAAATAAACTAGACTGTCAGAGGCATTCTGAGGAAGATGCATCAGTATTACTACGACTGAAAAACACCTGGAATGCATCCAATAACTCAAAGAAGAACATCCAGGCCAAACTTCTGATCTTTAATCCTAACATACGTCAAACAGGCTGTACAGCAATAAGGTCTCCAAACATCCCTCAAAGTCCACCTCATCAGAACCTTCATTAATCAGCTGCTGATGGGTGGATCTACGGTTCAGTTATTATCACAGACCAGTGTGGTTGGTGTTGATGTTCTGTCCTCCTTCAGACCTGGAAAAGAACGAAACAAGTGTATTATAAATATATATATATATATATATATATGTATGTATATATATATTTCTCTGGAATTTGGCTCAGTCTGAATGAGGTATATTAACGTATACATGAAGTTAATAGACATGACATGGAGTTTCTTCATCCTGTGTGACAAAGGTGACTTGTAACAAAAGGGAAATTAATTACTGCACTTCATTCAATCTTTTCTCAACCACTAATATATTTTCTGATATTCATTCTCCCTATTTCTACACAATCATATTTATATAAGCTTTTAAAAATCTATATCCATATATATTTTTAATCTTTTATTTTATTTTCCTGTTTTCAGATGAGCTGAGTCCATCATGTTGAACTCCCTTTGTGTGTTCCTGTGTGTGTCCAGCCTAATAACAGAGAGACAGGATGATAATCGCTCAGTTTTCACTGTGACACACAGACATGGATCATATTTAGGCTGCATGAAACGCTATTACACACAGTATGTGTGTGTGTGTGTGTGTGTGTGTGTGTGTGTGTGTGTGTGTGTGTGTGTGTGTGTGTGTGTGTGTGTGTGTGTGTGTGTGTGTGTGTGTGTGTGTGTGTGTGTGTGTAAATTCAGTTTTTGTTATTAATAACTGCGGTTTGACAGACTGGATCTGGTCTCTCAGGACAGGAGGACTGCATTGGAGATTTATGGAATCTGTTGATTTCTTTTAACCATTTTATGAACAATGTTTTGTGACTATTTAACCTGAGTTAGTTGGCCTTAGACAGACTGTTTTTAGATATGAAAGTAACCTACGGATAACTGTTGTAGATTGGTGCTGTATAAATAGTCTCACCAGCCACTTAAATTGTATTCATGTTTAAATACTTTTGTCCGAACTGTTATATGAGAAGCATTTGCTAGTACTGGATTGGTGCCCCTCTTGCCTTCTGAACCACACCAAATATTTCTGACTGAACTCAACAAAGCGGGTGAAAACATTTGTCTGAGGGACAGGTTGATAATCCATGTTGTGATTCTTTTGTTCCACCGCATTTTAAAGACCCTGGACAGGATTGCGATCTGGTGAGTGTTAAACCCAATGGAGTCCAGTGAACCCATTCATGTGTAAGATTAAAGTCCCAGTTGACACACACACTGGAGTAGTGGGATTAAACGTCCTCTACATTTGACTCATCCTTGTGGGAAGTGGTGAGCTGCAGAAACGACTGTGCTCGGGAAATATCTTGTGGTTCAATCCCCCTTGTTAAACTCCTCAATCCAACCCCTTAAAGCTGAGTGGGAAGCGGAGAGGCATTGGGTTCCATTTTCATAAAGTCTTTGGTATGACCCAAACAGGATTTGAACTCCAATCACCCAGTCCCAGGGCAGACACTCTGCCACTAGGCCACTGAGCGTTCTAAGATGAATATGTTACATCGTTCTGCTGTAAATCGTCATAAGATGGGTCATCTGTGGTTGTGCAAGCCAAAACTTCATTAAACACTTTAAAACAGCCAGATCTGATCAAAGTGCTTACTCAAGATAAAAGAACAGATAAGTGAACTCCCCAGTTGAAAGAACAATGCAAATATACCAACCGTAGGATAGTAAAGTAAGTTAAAAACTGTTAAAAATAATGTAACAATCCTCAGCAAGGCTATGGTGTTTAAACAAGGCTCAGTCGATACTAATGGCACTTACACATTAGCGTCATAACAGTCGGGTTTGGTCGGGCTGGATGGTGTGAGTTCGGTCTCGAACGGGTGCTGTAGTGTTCACATATAAATTCGAGGAACTTCTCAGGCGGAAATCCCCGAGCCTGTGAGCGGCGTTTAATATGCGCGAGAAAGTCCGCTCCATAAGGTAAACAAAAGGCGGACATGAGCTGTGTTGCTTTTGGAGAGCCTGAACCACATTATTTTATTAATTTGCTGTGTGTGTCCTCATAATCTTGTGCCACACACACACCCACACCCACACACACACACACACACACACACACACACACACACACACACACACACACACACACACACACACACACACACACACACACACACACACACACACACACACTCACACACACTCACACACAGAGCTATTCTCTTCTCCCCTTCCAACACTTAACACCAGCTCCATGCTACAGGCAGAAGTTTACTCAACAGCATCCAGCATGAAAATGAATCATGCATGCGGACCCCCCCCCCCCCCCCCCCCCCCCCGCTGGGTCATTCTTCTCATACATTGGAGGCGGGAGGCGTAATTTCAGCTGGCCAATCAGTCCATAGTGCCGCCTCGGTCCCAGTCTGACCGCTGGGGTGAAGGTCTGAGAAAGATGGGCCATTCCCATCTGTACCGGGTCGGCCCGGGCCGGGTAGCCCCAGTCGGCCCCAGCCTGGCCCGGTTGATTCCACACATCCTTGCCCTACGCCCATGTGGGCTGATTCTACCCACCAATCAGAGGCTTGCTCTAATGGAAGGTGTGAATTTGCTGTCAGCAGTGGGTGTGTTGGCCCTGGTCGGCTTGAAGCAGACCCCCTCGAGAAGAGGGCTGAGAATGATTCTTGGTTGGCCCGGGAAAATACCAGGCCACCCAGATATGTAAACAACCTACGCTACCCAGCCCGGGCCGACCCGGTACAGATGGGAATGGCCCAATAGAGTCGCCTCGGCACCTAAAACGCAAATCTGACCTGTGTGTAAAATCAAATTCCGGTGCCGTTCGATACCTTTTGGGGCCGTGCCGACACTAATGTGTAAGCGCCAGAAGTGATCCAAAGTAGGCCAAGAAAATCTTTGACTTGACATCATACTAGCAGCATCAGCCTGGAGTGGTGTTACAAGGCAGGAAGCATCTATATTGTTGATACCAAATGTTTACCCAATCATAGGAATTTTGCTGATGAAATTGAGACACATGAGCCTCTGTCAGCATGCCCCAGGGTAGCTGTGGCTACACTGTAGCTCATCACCACCAGGGTGTGAATTTGTTTGTGAATGGCTGAGTAACTGATTGTGATAAGTGCTTTTTTGGGGGGGGGGGGGGGTGTTCTAGGACTTCTGAAGGTCCCATAACAAATACAGGTGAAGAGGTGGGTGAAACCTTGAGAAGAAGGAAGGGGGACCCACTAGGTCAATGTGTAAATGGTCAAAACGGTGGCCAGGAATGGGAAAAGGTTCCAGTGGGGTCTTGTGGACCTTAATGCTCTGGCACGGTATGCATGCTGCAGCCCACTCCTGATCCGACTTGTGCAACCCAGGCCATACAAACTTGGATCCAACTAGCTTTACAGAGGCTTTCACCCCTGGGTGGAACAGTAAATGCAGCAATTAAAAACGTGGCTTCGCCACATAGTCGGGACCAGGGGACAGGGGGTGGCCTGTGGAGAAATCCCAGATCAAGCCCGGATGTCAGCATCTGTCCACCGGTTAACCGCCATAGCTGAAAGTTGATGCCCAAAAAAATTGGAGCAATGGACGAGAATGAAAGACAGCCACAACGCTGGCCTTGCTGGCCACGTGCTGGATGTCCGTTGTGAACCCTGAAATGGTAGCGAGATCTTGCTGCTGATGCGCTGACCATGGTTCTGATGTTTTGAACATTGCAAAAGCCAAAGGGTTGCGATCGACAGACATGGTAATTTGGCAGCCTTCGAAAATAAAACCATGAGAATGGCCTGTGGCGAGATAGTGGGCAAGCAGTTCCTTGTCGAATGTGCACTATATTTACATTCAGCGTCACATAAAAAGCGGCTGGAAAAGGCAAGCGGGTGCTGGGTGTCCGAGACTCATTGCTCCAACATCGCTCCCACCGCCACCTTTGAAGGATCAGTAGGCAGTAGTAGCGGGGCAGATGTGGAGGGACGGGCCAACATGGCATGCCATTTTAGGAACGTCTTCAGCATGCACTGGAACTTGGTGATAATCCTGCACCAAATCTATCTTAGAAAAAATGGATGTACTGGCTAGGTGAGCAGAAAAGTCTTAGATGTGGGAGGATAGGGTACTGATCTTTTGTTGTTATGTTGTTAGGGCGGCGGAAGTCCCCACAAGGGCGCCACAGTCTACTATGCTCCTGTGTGTGTGTGTGTGTGTGTGTGTGTGTGTGTGTGTGTGTGTGTGTGTGTGTGTGTGTGTGTGTGTGTGTGTGTGTGTGTGCGTGCGTGCGTGCGTGCGTGCGTGATTGGCTACCAATCCTGGTTCTCTTTTCAAGCATGCCCCTGTAAAGCCTAGAGGTGAATGTAGATCTAAATCTGAGCTGAATAGCAGGTTCTGAACTACTCAGACCAACCTGTGTGGCACCAACAACCATGCTGTGTCACGTAAAACCTTCTTCTTTCTTATTTTGAGGCTCAGCTATAATGACGTTGTCTTACCACATCCAGTAAGGCTGCTATGTGATTGGTTTGCTAGTAATTTATGTTAAACAGATGCTGAACAGGATGCTGAATCTAGTAAAGCATCTGAAATACATTGAATGAAATTAGCTTTATATTAGTGCAAAATCTACATTTTAAATTAAATCCAATAATTATTTCTATTAATAAGACACAGACACACACTGATCAGCTGTGTCTTAAATGAGGCCTCAAAAACTCTCAGAGGTTATTGATTAGTTATTGATTTGTGTTTGTTGGTGTTGCTGCATGTAGGTCAGCGATACTGACAAGGACAGACTGATCCTGTTATGTGGAGTGTGGTGTGTGTGTGTGTGTGTGTGTGTGTGTGTGTGTGTGTGTGTGTGTGTGCGTGCGTGCGTGATTGGCTACCAATCCTGGATAGATTAAAGCTTCTTTCCAGAGTATTTCTCTTATCTGATGGCACCATCTAGTGGCTGACAAGCATATCACACAAAAGGTCTATTCCTCTGTTTGTTAAAGATCGCGACGTCACGTTTCTGTTTATAAATGTGCTTCTTAGCCGACAAACAAAGCTAAAATACATTGTTTTACGAGTATTATTCTCATGTCATGCTGTGTTTTCATATATTTATATTTTAGAGACTAAGTTGTCCGTGAAAAGTTCATCAACTCTGCATCAACCGTGGTACTCCTTAAATTTGAAGCAAATAAGCGGTAGTCTAACGCTATTGGTTAGTTCTGGTCAGTGCTCAGTTTCCTATTGAATGGAGCTCTGCAGGGCAGGGGGCGTGCTTGGCAAAAATAATTTAAAAAAAAACCTGACGTATTGCTTACATTTCATCACAGTACATGATGAGATAATCACTTTTACGGATTTCAGAAAAATCACACATCATTTCTTAAAGGGGAAAACTCCGGAAATCAGCTTTAATGAGAAGAAAGTTAATTTGTGCTTATGACCCTTTTTAGCTCAGAACATAGATTACACACACACACACACACACACACACACACACACACACACACACACACACACACACACACACACACACACACACACACACACACACACACACACACACACACACAGAGTGTGTGCATGTTTGATAAATGAAGGGTCACAATGAGGGCCAACACATTTGTTCATGTCTGTCTGAACACTCAGACAAATGAACATGTTCAGGTTGCTCTTGTTAAAAATTACCTTTTAAAATATTTTCCTCTGATTATTCTTGGATTTCTGAGGCCTTGATGTGATCACTATTCATGTTTTTGGACATTTTTTTTCACATTGAAAATGGATCTCCATGCAGGCTGGACATGAAAATAGTCTCCTACACCTATCTCCTGCATTAGCTTTTGATAGAAAATAGACAGTAAAACTCTAGGATTTGAAAATCCTGACAGATCTACGTCACACTGACACTTAACATTCATAGACTCATACATCTTGATTCACGACGGGGAAGATTGTTGTTGGTTTAGCATCCAGGAAACCACAGAGAACACCTAGGCCTAGCAGAAGCTAACTGTTAGCATTAGCAACTCCACTACAAGGCAGAACCCCTCCATGGCGTGTGTAATCTGTGGAGATAAAACATCAACACTGGAGACAGTGGTAGAGTTGTGTTGCTGTTCTTTATCTGCACATTAAAAACTCTTGTTCTCCCACCAGCAGCTCTTCATCAGCTTTCATTTGATAGAATTTAAAAAACTTTATACCAGCCATTAAACAATGACTGCTGCTTCCACACAGTTTAATTTTTGCTCAGATGCTGTGAGACGGGAGTTTTTGTCAAATTGTTTTATTTAATGAGAGTTGACTAAATTCAAAGACTCTAAAGGAAACTGAAAATTAAAGCTTCTAAGTTCAGTTTGTTTGCTCCTCCAGAGTTTAACCCTCTGGAGGCAGGTGTTGCAGATTTGCAACATTAAAACCTACCTACCTGGTTACTTCACATGCATATTTCATGAGCATTTTTTAACTCAGAAGTACCGCTGAAGGACTTAGTTGTTCGTCCTTTTGTCAAAACTTATTTTCAGTCTGAGAGGGTTAAGGTGGCCCTCTAGAATCTGTCATTTGTAGTTAAACTTGTGAAATTTGTGCTTTGGCTGCAGAGAAACTCACCAAACTGAAGAATTCCCAGTTCCGTTTGTGAAACAGAAATTACAGCACAACGCTTCGTCTCTTGGTCCATCAGGTTCCTCTGCACTCACTCAGAAGCAGAAGACGACTGTCAGGAGTTTTAATCTAATAACTGCTCCTGAATCTATCTGCTGATTGTTTCTGAGGCTCAGTTATTATTTGGATCCTCACCTGGAAAACTTGTGCAGCTGATAAATAGCCGGTGATGGATGTCGGCTCGCCTCTCCAACATGAAAAAGAGAGACTATTATTTCTTATCATCTTCTTAACATTATAAGCAGTGGAGTGTTATCAAGGGAGCAGAGAGGAGGTGCTCTGATAGACTGTCACCTCCTCTCCTCAGATAGCATCACACAGAGATGAGAGGGGGAGGACGAACGTGGGGGGAGGACTGTGAATGACAGAGATATTACCGCCGTAGAAGATTTGAGCTGTGATTTCCTCCATGACAAATGACCCAGTGAGGAGAGGAGCAGAGGAGGAAGTGTGGACAGCAGACTGTCTGACAGCTCAAATTATAGTAGGAAATATCCTGAAATCTGAAGCTAACAGATGCCTTCAGTTTACGGTAGGCCACATCTGATCCTCCAAACAGGAACTGGTTCAAGTTCAGTCAGAAACACTTAAAGCTGGAAACCAAAATCCAGGTAAGTTCAAATGAAGGCAGCTGGACTGCTTTGTTGAAAACCATTTCTCTTTTCAGCCAAACAGCTTTATCAGTATAGAATTAACATTTCAGAATGGACTCCACTTAAGTGGACAAGAACCTCAGGTCTCAGCCAGCCAATCTCAAAATCATGTCTTCAGAAACTAAACAGAAGTTTTCAGCTGCTGTCCATGTTTTATTATGATAGAGTAAAAATAAATGCTCCACCCTATTCGGGGTCAGGGTTAGGGTCTAATGAATCAGTAACCTTGACTGGGTCAATATCTCGTCCTAATGGTGGTATCTGTCAGTCAGAAACTTCTTCAGACTGAAACTTTGGGTCTCTATAGACACACTGGTCGTCACTGCAGCTGATTGGATGAAACCACATTTTCTCTGTCACGTTAAATTGAATCCCCATCGGCCCCCGGGCCGCCTCGCTGTCTGTTTACACACATCTGATTTGTTTCTTTTTACATGGAGAATGTCGCCTTATTACAGCCATAATTACTGCACTGCTCCGCCTCACTGTGTCTTCATATCTGCCAATAAACCGCCGCCAAACGCCCAGCACCACTATGGAGCAGGGAATCATGGGAATGAAATTAACTGTTGATTTGCAGCGTGTACGGGACGGCTGCAGCGCTGCTCGGGTTAAATGAAACGCTGACTGAGGACGGTTTGCTGGGGCTGTTCATTTGTTAGCAAACGCTGCAGGTTCAATTCCCCCTGAGGTTACAGGCAGAGCCACGGAAACCTGCCTGCATCACTTCAGCGCCACGGCAACAGGGAGGTGAAATATGAAAGCAGATGATGCTCCCACTGGAACGCCACGTAAATAAACTCTTATGGAAATGTCCGTCTGTAATGTCGTTTTGTCACAATCAATTTCCCATTACCCATCACCGCAGCAACGCATACCATAAAATACCTCACACGTACACACAAACACACACACATTACACACACACACATATCCCACTGTGACTGAAATTTAGTTTGAACAGCGAGAACGGAAAAATGAAAAGAAACCAGGAGGGACAAAGAGCGAACAAATGAAATGAAGGTTAGAGTTTCAAACAAGGTTTGTATGTAGAGAAGAGGAGGCTGAGGTTGTGTGTGTGTGTGTGTGTGTGTGTGTGTGTGTAGGGGGGAGGCATGTAAAATAAAACACTCCACCTCTAACCCTTGACCTTTCAGATGGTCTATAACTAAAGTGATGTACAAATAAACACAAACAACAACTTAACAACCCATCAGCAACATGCACACTCCCAGAGCAAAACACATGATCTGATACCCCAGAAAGGACCAGCGTCTGCAGAAATAATTCACAATGGATTTAAACTGAAGGAATGTTGAAACACTCATTCTGAAGCATCCCCGATGGCAGCAAGTCTACTTCACTTTTCTTTTCTCCTGATTTTTAAACACCCTTCAGCTCTAATGACACAAAAGATATGGCTGTGTGAGAGCTAGCTGTGTGCTTAATATGGACATTTCTTTAAATGTCTCAACCCGAGAGAAACTGCTGTGGTGCACAGAGATTCTGTTTGGTCAGCAGTATTTTGTGACGCGTCTTAAACAACATATAAAAAGAACGGATTGAAGAATTGCTGGTTTGATCTCATTCACTAGGTTAAGCTGCTCAGCTCAAGATGTTCATTTGGCAGTACACTGGGCTGCTGATTCAAGATACAGAATTATTCAGACTAAAAGTATGAAGTAAAAAATAAAACTGGAGAAAACAAACAATGCAGAGTTTATTTATTCAAAGACATCAAACACCCACCCACCCACCCACCCACCCACACACACACACACACACACACACACACACACACACACACACACACACACACACGCGCGCGCACGCACACACAGAGTGGCAATCTAATGCTAATAAAGCTGCTGTGTGTTTGGGGGTGACTTGGGCAGTGACCTTTGCATGATGATGAAAAACAAATATCAGAAGTGTAAGTGTGTGTGTGCGTGTGTGCGTGTGTGTGCGTGTGTGCGTGTGTGCGTGTGTGTGTGTGTGTGTGTGTGTGTGTGTGTGTGTGTGTGTGTGTGTGTGTGTGTGTGTGTGTGTGTGTGTGTGTGTGTGTGTGTGTGTGTGTGAGAGAGAGAGAGAGAGAGAGAGAGAGCGAGAGAGAGAGAAAGCAAGAGGGAGGTTTCTGTCATTGTTGATCGGCTCAGCTCACACACCGCTCAGCATCCAAAGCTGTGTCGGAGCTCAAACCAAAGTTCCACCTTTGTCCTTGATAACATCATTTGTTACCATGACAACTCACACTCAGGCCTTCACATACTGCGGCAGCATTGCATCATGGGAACCTAGAGCTGGTTCCTGATATGGCTCCAGAGAAAATGATTAAATAGTTTGGTGGAAACCTGTCGTAATATTGGAGTGGGCACTGTGAAGATGGATGTGTTGATCTTGAAACACACCCAGATGTTTTACAAAATCTGTTTTGTCAGTGTGGAGGGTTTGATCCTTGTTAAAAGCACAGTTTAGGTTATTAAGCATCTGGCACTATGAATGCCTCTGGCTGACAGCACAGAACCGATGATGTGAAGCTGTTTGAAGGCTTGAACGTGAAGGGTGTGTTTGTGCTCAGCCTGCAGGCGTGGAAACGACTGCACTGTGTGAAGATAGAGACAATGTTTGGAGCTTTTGGAGAAAATGTGCCAATCAGCAGCAACAACATCCTGCTGCTGAAGGCAACTAAACAGTTCTGTCTCAGTGTGTGACACTGTGTGTACTACAGGGTGTTACTGTGCGTCATTGCAGAGTTAAGCATGTGTGTGTGTGAGTGCTGTGCTTCAGAGTGTGCAGCCAGCAGAGAAGGATATTTTACACGTGCACGTGTGTGAATGTGTGTGTGTGTGTGTGTGTGTGTGTGTGTGTGTGTGTGTGTGTGTGTGTGTGTGTGTGTGTGTGTGTGTGTGTGTGTGTGTGTGTGTGTGTGTGTGTGTGTGCTCTGGATAGCAGTAAAACTATTAAGCCATCCATCCATCCATTTTGAACTGCTTCTCCGGAGTCGGGTCGCGGGGGCAGCAGCCTAAGCCTCAAGGCCTAGACTTCCCTCTCCACAGCTACTTGAGCCAGCTCTTCTGGGAAAATCCTAAGACATTCCCTGGTCAGCCGAGTGACATAGTCCCTCCAGCGTGTTATGGGTCTTCCCTTGGGTCTCCTTCCAGTTGGACGTGCCCGGAAAACCTCACCAGGGAGGTGTCCAGAAGGCATCCTGACTAGATGCCTGAGCCACTTCAACTGGCTCCTCTCGATGTGGAGCAGCAGCGGGTCTACTCCAAGCCCCTCCTGGATGACCGAGCTTCGCACCCTGTCACTAAGGGAGAGCCCAGCCACCCTGGGGAGAAAACTAATTTTGGCTGCTTGTATCCACAATCTCGTTCTTTCGGTCACTACCCAAATCTTGTGACCATAGGTGAGGGTAGGAGCGTAGATCGACCGGTAAATTGAGAGCTTTGCCTTTCAGCTCAGCTCTCTCATCACCACGGCAGAAGGGTACAACACCCGCATCACTGCGGACGCAGCACCAATCCGCCTGTCGATCATGCTCAATTTTTCCATCACTCATGAACAAGTCCCCGAGATACTTAAACTCCTCCACTTGGGGCAGGACCTCGTCTCTGACCTGAGTAGGCAACTACTATGTCCATAATCAAAAGTACATTTCCAGTTAGCTTGCTGGATTTGTTTCCTGTCAAACTCCAAACTTTGGAAATTCTGAAGGACAATGAAAGGAAGAAATAACAACGTTTTCTAAGCATGTCCTCCTATGTTTTAAGTCCAATTAACTTTCCCTGTGATTTTGACACTGATTCACCATAAACAGTACATGTGCCAACTGAGTATGTTAATAAAACGAGTGTACCAGAAGAAGACTGTGAAAAGCTCATTGATCAGCAACATATATGGCTTCCTATTGGCTGGAGGGTATTTTTGCAAACCCTATCTCACTTTTCAAGATTATCTCACAAGAATACAAAAAAGATGCATGGAAACGACTCCTCGCGGAATCTGAAAGGCTGAGGTCATCAAAGATTTGCACTCCCCATTACAGGTTTTGCGTGTGGTAGTTGTTTATTTCCCGGTTTGGTTTGTTACCTCTGACCAGAGTCTGTTGGGTAGATTATTAATCAGAGGAATTTGTGATTTCCTAAAACATGAGCCTTGTTATTCATTTTGTAAAGATTTTCATTCTGTGGGCTGCTCTTTCTAAATTACACTGACAGATTGCACATTTACTTATGCTCTAGAGCAGCGGTTCCCAAACTTATTTAGCCGCGCACCCCCTTCTATGTCCCGACCATGTCGACGCATCCCCCAGCCCCCACATCAGGGCATGGCTATATATATATATATATATATATATATATATATATATATATATATATATATATATATATATACCGTAAGTCCTCTAATACAGGCCCGGGCCTGTATTTGACTCAAGCTCATCAAGCTCCAGGCCTTTATTGGAAGGAGGACCAGTATTAGAGGCAGGCCTCTATTTCTATTTGAGCAAAATGAACTAATGGTTTGCTGGAGTTTTTGACAATTAAAATTGCGCCCACATTTTCAAAGTTAAACACATTTCTTTTAACAACGGTAGTTTCTGCTTCAACCCTCTCCCCCCTCCCCCTGCGCAGCAGCCGCAAACTCACTGATGCGCCTGCAGCCTCTCGGAGTTCCTGCTGCTCTAAACATTAAAATAATTATTTCATTTTCTGTTCCTCACTTCTGATTACCTTCAATGGTGTCTGTTTGTTGCAACAGCAGGTACAAAACTAACTTGTTTTTATTTGACTATTTTTCAGTCCCGTCTGTTTATTATCGTCCTGCATCTCCTCTCAATCCTAAAGAAAAGCTGCTGCCTGGGTTCATATATATTCACCTCATGAGTTACCTTTGAACTGCAGTTCTAAAAGATCTACCGACCGCAAAAACAGCGTAGCGCTTGCTGTTTGGCGGCCGTATCAGTGATCAGTGCGTCGGAGAACAAGGTGATGCCCGCAGCGCCCCGCTCCACAGCATGCAGCGAAACGCATCAGGCGCAAATAAAAGACAGAAAACATTAAAGGAAATGAACTGACATGAACGATCGCGTGTTAAATTAGTTTTTGAGGTGGCGACACCTGATTGTTACTGTGGCCGTGCTCAGGAGGCAGATCTACCGACCGCGAAAACAGCGGAGCGCTCCCTGCTTGCCGGCCGCATCAGTGATCTGTGCGTCGGAGGACAAGTTGATGCGCCCCGCTCCACAGCAGCGATACACATCAGGCGCAAATAAAAGACAGAAAAAATTAAAGGAAATGAACCGACATGAACGATCGCGTGTCAGTACCTACGGGAGCGTGGTTTCACAGACGCGGAAGTGATAGCGTCGGTGAAACGCCGGCTGCTCTAGGAAACCCCCGAGCGTTCGAGCGTCAACGAAGTGACACGGAAATGCCGGGCTTTCCAGAAGTAAGTAAAATAACTTACTATGAGCTGATAGTTCGTTGGATTGATTGGTAGGTTGGAAACTCTGATCGTGAATCTGAAGAAATGATGACTGAGCTGTAAAGGCGACTTCCGTTTATAGCCACGGTTTGTGACGTAGGTGCGACGTGGAGAGAATCCCCGCGAGGGGCATGCTGGGAGTCCCTACTTCGCGGATTTTCACCTATCGCGGCCAGGTCTGGAACGCATCTACCGCGATAAACGAGGGATTACTGTAGTTCATACACCCCCTACTGCTGCTCTCCAGAGTGTTCTGCAGCATAATCAGCACGTTCTCTTTGAACTTGATAGTGTAATGACCTGGCTGGGGTTGTGAGCCAGGTGCATTCTGGGTATTGTGTTATATGTGTTTCCTATCGTTCTGCTAGTTCCTATGTGCTGATTTGCGTGTTGTGCGAGTGTTATGTAAGCCACAGGGAAGGTGATGTGTGTTCTGTGGAGCGGGTTGAATTAGCATGGTTAACTGACACCGTGACTCTGTGTGGTAGGAGCGTGATAGAGGATCGTGTCTGAAGCGTTACAAAGCTTGAAGAAAAAGCCTAATAAAGCTCTGTGCGAACCCCTACTGCCTCCTGCTGGTTGATTTGGGGACTATAACCCTGCCGCTGGGACTCTCGTACTTGCTTGTTACCGCATTCCATCCGGCCACAATAAGAGACCGGCCATTATTTACCTCCGCTGACTCCGACACCGGCCAAAATTGGAGACCCGGCCTTTAATTGCCAAAATTGGAGACCCTTGAATACCGGCCTGTATTAGAGGATTTAAGGTATGTATATATATATATATATATATATATATATATATATATATATATATATATATATGTATATGTATATATATATATATATATATATATATATATACAGTATATTTATATGTATATATATATATATGTATACAGTATATTTATATGTATATCTATATCTATATATATCTATATATATATATATATATATATATATATATATATATATATATATATAGAGTTCTGCTTCCCATCATGGACTATGAGCGGTTTTTGTCTTGTCACATCACGAGAATCTCATTAATGGTCCAGTGTAATGTATGAGGTCACCTCACGTATGGACAAGCTGGGGACCTGATTAGTTAAGTCCTGCCATAGAGTTAGGAGATGATGCACTTTCTTTTTACCAGAACTTCATCTCAGCTGACTGTACCTGCTGAGTTTCTGACACCTTATGAATCATAAAGGTCAATGAATTTTATCTTTTTTTTTTTTCAAAAGTAAGCCACCATCTTTCTCTTTTTACCTCTTGTGGTCTCTTATTTGGGAACCAGATTAAAGTTCCTCCTTGTCTCTAGTGTTTGACGTGTTCAGGCTCAGGAAACTTTCACAGCTCTCAGACTGTAACTGAATCCACATCTGCTGTCAATATCTTCTAACCAAATATGTGCATCCTGTCAATATATGCTAACCAAATAAAGACATCCTGCTGGAGGCGGAGAGTCTTCCTCTGCAGCCAATGGGAACTGGTCTGGTTTGAATAAAAACAGAAGCAATAACTACCAATAAGCCAGAGACACTTTTTTATTATTCCCCTAACACGTTTTTATTCCAATAAAGCTAAAGTCATGAAGCAGATTCACTCTAATATTTTATTGTGTTCTTGTTCTTTGTGGGAGGAGTCAATAGTCACCATGGTTACAAGTCGCTCAGGTTTGTTTATGGGCTGAATTAAAGCCAAACAAGTTGATCTTCTGTTTACATTTCAGCAGCCAATCAGCTGGTGTTTGTGTGAAAGGCCAGCCATTCAGAAGGCAGTGTCTGTCAGCAGTGCTTCTGACTTTACCTGCAGGCTCTAGATGTTTCCCTCAACTCTCAGTGATAGTAAAACAAACATCTGTTCGAAAGCTTGATCTGCTGATTGAGATGATAAAAAACAAAAGGTCTTCCTCTGCTGAACTCCTCATCAGAAGAAAATTGCAGTGTTATTCATCATCATCGGCTCCACCCTCTGGGGCCCCTCTTCCAATCACAGAGCTCCTTTTATATATTTTTAAGTCTGATGATGGTGTAAAGTTTCCAGGCAGTCATCAATATGAAGAAGTCCTTCAGCTTTTACAGCTGCTGTGGCTGATAGGGGCCCCAAGGAGTCTGTTTCAAATCAGAACAATGGACAATTTCTCCACGGTTAACTTCTGTGTGTGTCTGTGTGATAAGCTGGGCCCCTCCCCTACTCGCCCACACAGTGACCTCTGACGTCTTTCTTTAAACCTTTTAAAAGCAATTCTGTGCTGATGAGAGGAAATCCTTGCTGTTTGTCCTGCAGGAGGCGCTGCAGCTGCTGAGGACAGAATTCTGGAAGGATACTGATCAGGATGATTATTCATTATTCATACTAACCAGGTGTATCAGAATGGTTATAAAGGTCCATGTGCTCATTGGGATCCAGGTTCAAAGTCCCCAACAGGTCAGGGACAGGTTTTTTTTAACTATTCCAGGGGCTCGGAAGAGTTGGAAGATGAAGGAGGATCTAGGTTGTCAAGGAGGATCCATGTGTTCATGAAGATGCAGGTGTTCAGATTCAGGTGTTCAGCAGAATCCAGCTGTTGATGAGGTTCTAGGGGTTCAATAAGATCCAGGTGTTCGTGAGGATCCAGGTCTACCAAAGCCCCAACAGGTCAGGAGCATAGGTTTTCTATTTATTCCAGGGGCTCAGAAAGAAAGAAAGACAGAAAACGATCTTTTATGCAGCACCTCTCAAGATAAAAATCATGAGGCCCTTCATAAAAACAAAACAAAAAAAAAAGATCTTTTTAAATTATTTAGACGTGTGTTTAAAGTGACAGAAAATATACATTGTGATTAGAAAATGTAAGGAAAGGGAGAGAGAAAACGAATAAGAAAGGGGGAAATTGGTGAATCCCGGAAAAGGGGGAATAGGTAGAAAGAGCAGAATAAGGAGAAGAGCTGGGAGGTGCAGAACCCAGGTTGTCAAGGAGGATCCAGGGTTTCATGAAAATACAGGTGTTCAAATCCAGGTGTTCAGTGGGATCCAGGTGTTGATGAGGATACGTGTTCATGAGGATCCAGGTGTTCAGTAGTATCCAGGTGTGTAGATCAGAGAGCTCAAACTAAACAGAATCGAGATGTTTGGTTCAAACAGACATGATAAATATATGACAGAGTTACTGGGGTCAGAAGTCATGCCAAGAGACATGCTGCCTTGCTCCTGGGCAATGGGGTAGCAGCATAAATTACTTCCTGTGGTGATGTATGGCAGTCGCTATGGTGACAGAGAGCAGATATGGATGTAACAAGACAGTGAGATTCCTGCTGTGAAGCTTCATCAGTCATCCTCCACTTATCGCCGTGGCGACAACACGGTCATTGACTCCTCCAGGCTGTATTTGTGTGTCTTCGTGTGTGCATGTGTTACTGTGTTTATGTGTTATTGTGAGTGTGTCTGCGTTATCCAGTAAAAAGAACAGCTCTGCATGATAGATGGCCTCATTTTAACCTGACAAACACACACATGTGCACGCACGCACGCACACACACACACACACACACACACACGCACACGCACACGCACACGCACACCCACACACACACACACACACACACACACACACACACACATAGCTGGCTGCAGATGTAACAAACTGATTGAACCAATTAAAGGGCTATTACACTCAACCTGCCTGTCATTACCCGAGGAGAGGGCAACGACAGTCTCCATATTTCTGCTAGAGATGAGCTCCTCTTTAGGATGCTCCTGGCTGTTCATAAATCATCAGCTGGGTCAAAGGCAATGCACAACGAGGTAAGATTACATAAATGAAGCCAGCATCCAACCAACAGAACCCCATCAGTGCTCAGCAGCATTAAAGTAATGTGGAGAGCTCCAGCTGTAGAACTTTGTAAGCGGGGAACACCATCCACTGACCCGTCCAGCCTCTGAATGCAGGGTACAGTACTGATTTATTATTTCACTTCAGGACAACCACTCCAAGTTTGTCAGAGCTCCCAAGGACAAAACCAGCCAACATAGAGGTGTCCAATAAAGTTGGACTACTATTTTTTTTGTTATTTTAGATTTTCTAGTTTTAAATGAATAGTCCATTTTTAGTAGTAGACACCAGGACACACTAATCTTGTTAACTGCCTTTCCAGTTCAAAAGAAGTTTTAAAAAAGCTTTACTGTAAATATTGTTGCCTTTTCCTGTGATTATTTTGTGTTTCATGGCTAGCAACAATCCTATCAGATTCAGGAGTACAGCTCAGACTGACAGTATTAATCTTAAAATATCTAATCATTTTATCTGTCATGCAGAGATGGAGGGATGGACGGAGGGATGAAAGGTTATATTTCTATCAATCATTCTCTCTCTACCCTTTTCAAATTGTCTGTGGGGCTCGACCCCCCTGCAGCAGTATTTAGATTTGAGTTTGGAGGTGGAAAGATTTTAAATTGATCTTTCACCACATGTGACAGAAGGAGGAGGGGGTGTCAGAAAAGGAGGTGAGGAGGTGGTGGTGTTAGTGTGGAGGGGGGCAAGAAGGTGAGAAGAGACGGAGGTGGAGAAGATGTAGATTTAAAGACTATACAGCTGGTGTTATTTTTGTACATTTAACTGGCTCCAGTCAGCGTGGGCGCACTTGTTTTGGTACTTCTACTTTTTATTAAAAAAGAGAAAATCTGAAGATTTCTAGATAAGACTCTGAAACTGTGAATGGGAACCGTTTTCCTTACTGAGGTCAGATGAAACAATATTCCAGATGTTTTTCCAGAGGAAATGGATGAAAAACTGAAAAAATGATGAAGCAGGAAAAATTGAAGAACTTTTTTCTGGGATGTGCTGTGCCCTGAGTGGAAAAACGTTAACAAGACTGAATGAAGCTGATGACTTGATGAATCGTCATACACTTCGGTGGTAATGGAAAAGTCATTGCAGCCTTTACCTGCAAATCCTGAAGTAGGAATTCAATTTAGAAGAAAAATCAAACCAAATGACGCCTTAGCAATAATTTTATGACATTTTATGACATGATTATATCTGCCATTTAGTGAACTCACAGCCAAGTATCCAACAGGCATTGCCATGACAACAGGCTGGAAGTGGAGGCCCGACAGGTGCTAACAGGTGCAGCGGCTCATCATCACCTTGTTAATGAGTCTTCCAATAATCAGAACTTGTTAATATTCTGTCTCTAATAGATCTGTTAGACATACACATTTTAACCCTGTGTGTGTGTGTGTGTGTGTGTGTGTGTGTGTGTGTGATACAAAGAGTAAAGTGAGCAGCTTGTGTGTGTGTGAATAAAAAGTGTGACTGTCGACTTTTTTCTCAGTTCAGCTTGGTGAGTGCTAACAGGCTAACAAGTGCTAACAATCACACAAGCACACACACACACACACACACACACACACACACACACACACACACACACACACACACACACACACACACACACACACACACACACACACACACACACACACACACTCACACACACACACACACACATGGTTAAAAAGTATCCCAGTCACCCAGAGCACAGTTTTTCTAGGAAGTTTAGCGCTCACTCATATAAACTCTGGTTCCTCTTTAGCTGCAGGGAGCAACTTGGACAGGTTTCCAGTCACACAACAACCACTTTCACACACACACTCACACACACACACACACACACACACACACACACACACACACACACACACACACACACACACACACACACAGGCACGCACACACTCACACACACACACACACACACACACACACACACACACACACACACACACACACACACACACACACACACGCGTTCGCGCGCACAAACACACCCACACCTATGTACAATTTAGGGTCATCAGTCAACTTATTCTGGATGACGTCAATCAGCCTAAAATGCATGTTTTTTGGTCCGTGGGAGAAAACCAGGGTACCTGGATACAGAACACACGGAGTGAACATACTAAATATGTGCAGATTAGAAAGGCTGCAGCAGGGAACAGAACCTGTGATCTTCTCACCAGAGGTAACAGCAGCTGCAGACAAACACAATTTAACTTAATTTTTAGCAGCTTTGGTCCAGTCAAGGCTGTGTGTGTGTGTGTGTGTGTGTGTGTGTGTGCGCACGCGTGTGTGTGTGTGTGTGTGTGTGTGTTAATGAGGCCATTTCTGTGGCAGCATTCCTTTAATTAGCCTCATTAGCAGCTGCTACAGCAGCTCATTTGTTTACATACAGACACCACATGTAAACAGCATGAACACTCTAACGGCTGTTAGTAATACATGCCAACACAACACACACACACACACACACACACACACACACACACACACACACACACACACACACACACACACACACACACACACACACACACACACTCACACACACACACACACACACACACACACACACACACACACACACACACACACACACTCACAATTAGGGACTGCGTGATGATTTGTGAGCAGCTGCAGAAACAATTTGTGCATCTTCATTTCTTTGTGAACATGTCCATTTTCCTCTTCTGGTGTCTTCAGCTTCTGTGCCAAAGTTTTCAGCATTGATTTTTGTCTCAATGTCCTCGTTTGTCCATCTCCGTGGGACAAAGTTGAGACTAAAATTTGCCTAAAAGGATGAACAGATTAAGTAATCCTGTAAAATAATTTCTTTAAAGGGGATATTTTATTAAAAACTCACCATTTGTCATCTTTTGTACTGCCATGTTGGACTCTGCATCCTATTTAAAGACCCCAAACCTGAAAACAACCCATCCATTTTTTTATTTCTTATTTTTTTGGTTAGTGCTTTGTTTTGTGAATTTTGTGCCTAACAAGTTCTTTTACAACTCCCCATCTGTGATTTCATTAATGGGGAAATTATCTTGGAAACATTTCTGTAGCCTCCAGTAAATGGTCAGTTTTCCACCTACAGTCTGACCTCTTCAGTATCTGGCAGTTTGGAGACATAAGTCTTAACTGGTGCTTTTAATCTCCTGGCTGGCTCGCCATAATATGTAGGAATAGCAGACGTATGTAAGAGGGCTGATAAAGGAGGAGCGGTAGTAGTGTGGGGCAGAGACCAATACGTCACAGAAGCTAAGAGACAGTTGGATAACAGTGAATATTATGAACACATTCAAATTAATCCAACAGAGCAAATGAAGACTGAACTTAAGGAGATACTTTTACACACTAAAAATCAACAATGGATCTCACAAAAAGAACATGACTTTCTACTGAATGAGCACCCAAGAATTCCTTCCTTCATGCTCCCTAAAATCCATAAGAACTTGGAGAATCCACCAGGTAGACCAATAATAAGTGGCAATGAATCAATCACAGAACCAGCCTCACAGTTTGTAGATTTTTTCATTAAACCATTTGTTTCAGAACTGCCTTCTTTTGTTCAAGACACTACTCAAGTACTGAACAAACTGAATGATACAAGGAACATAGGATCTGGACTTCTTGTTACTATGGATGTGGAGGCGCTATACACTAACATTGATCACACAGAAGGACTAGAAGCACTAACCTATTACCTGGACCAAAGACATTCAGAAGATATGCCTCCTTCTTCTTTCATCCTTCAGCTGGCGAAGTGGACTCTATGTAACCATGTGTTTCTGTTTCAGAAGTAATTTTTTAGACAGAAAAAAGGTACAGCAATGGGAGCATGCTTTGCACCCAATTACTCTAATCTTTTTATGGGACTTTGGGAAGAAACATATGTATACTCTGATCGTAATGTCTATGCTGATAAGATGATGTAGTGGGGAAGATACATTGATGACATTATTCTGCTGTGGTCTGGTTCAGAATCAGAACTAGGGCTGTCGCGGTAACCGCAAAAATGAAATATCGCAATATGAAGAAGCCCACTGCGCTGCATCATGGGCCAACGCGATTACTGAACTTGGTTCAACTCAATGATTCATGTTGAGAAGGATGGCTGCACTGGTATCAAAACGAAACGTTACTTCGCTCCTTTGGGAGCGCTTTGGTTTTCAGTACGTCAGCTGCTGCGCAGCCAGAGTCCTTGGCCGAGACGGAGCTGCCACCAGCGGCAAAAAAATAAATGAATTAACGCTCGGAGACCTCCTGAAGTCCCGGACAAGCACTGCTTCTGCAACCGTCCCGAAGAGAGTTTGAGCCAAGCTGGAGCTCACTCGCTACCTGCAGGAGGAATGCATCCACCCTAAAGAAACCCCCTGACATGGTGGAGCAACAACCGGGAGAGATTCCCTTTGCTCGCCAGAGTCGCACGCAAGTTGAGTTCGGAAGCGAGCGGGGCCGGACCGGAGCGGAGGGGAGCGGAGGTAGTGGAATTTGGGGTAAGTGCAACGAGCGCACCATCCGAGAGGGTTTTCAGTGTTGCTGGAAATGTTGCCACCCCTCTCAGATCCTCTCTCAAACCGTATATGGTTATCATGGTGGTTTTCCTTGTATGTAACAAGGACGTGACCGAGCTATAAATCACCGTCATTCGTGTGTGTGAAAGTGAAATGATAGTGCGCCCGCCCCCCGGCGCGCACGCGCGCGCCCGGTACATGCAATTTTTTATGCTTGATTTTAAACAACTAAACAAAATGGGGACTTCTTATTTGTTAGATGCTGCAGCCAAATTTGCATTTAAAAGTTTAACCTTCTCCTGAATTTTGTTGTTTTTAAGTTCAGTCGGACTCCAACTGTCGGACAAACAAACGTTACTGCGATCTGTGTTGTTACTGCCCTTTGATCTGCATTCAGTAAAGCGTTATAAAAGAAGGCACGACAATTTTTAACCTTTTTTAAATGTGTAAACATTTTGTTTAGATAGTACTGCAATAAAAAAAAGGACTGCAATAATATCGCATACCGCAATATTAAGCCACCCTGAATTACCGCAGGGGGAATTCCTCAACCGCGACAGCCCTAATCAGAACTACTTCAATTCCATTCATATCTTAACAATACTAACAAAAGTTTGAAACTTAGCCTAGACTTCTCCTCATCTGAAATTAATTTCCTCTACATAAAAATCTCAAAATATGATAATGGAGATTTACACACTTCTATTTTTAGAAAACCTACATACCGTAATACAATCCTCAGAGCAGACAGTTTCCATCCATCATGGTTAATAAACAACATTCCTACTGGTAAGTTTCAAAGACTTAGACATATTTGTGACACAGAAGAAGAATTTGAAAGAAATGCTACAGTTATGGGCCAGAGCTTTACAACAAGAGGGTACCAGCAAAGAACTATACTCAAAGAAGCGCATAATAAGACTAAAAGCCTGCCAAGAGAACAACTATTGGTACCTAAAGAGAAGAACCAACAAAGATCAGATGGTGTTTATTTTGTGACCCAATTCAGTGATCAAGCCAACAAGATAAAAAAAATAATTACAAAAAACTGGGACATACTGAAAAGCGACAGTGTTCTTAGGGAAGCTCTCCCAGATACTCCTACTATCAGCTTCAGACGAGCCCCAACATTAAATGATCAGCTTGTTCAAAATCACCTTCCTCCACAGCAACAAAAAACTTGGTTATCAACTCGAAAAGGCAACTATAAATGTGGAAATTGTGTTCACTGTGACAACATGACTAACACTAACTGTTTTGATGATGTTTTCACAGGACGTACCTTTTACATTAATACATTTATCAACTGCAATACTTCGTTCGTGGTCTACAGACTAGAATGCCCATGTGGTTGCTTCTATATTGGAAGAACTAAACGTAAGTTAAAAGCAAGACTTGCAGAACACAAACAAGCAATCAGATCTGGTAATCCTCTATATCCTATGGCAGTGCATTATAAAGACACACATCACGGAAGCTGTAACTCTTAAAATCACAGGGATTGAACATATAAAAAATTCAATTAGAGGAGGAGATAGCCTTAAAAACTCTTGCAAAGAGAATCATTTTGGATTTACACACTAAAAGCTACTAATTTCCCAGGTCTTAATGGAGAATTAGATTTCGCTCCTTATTTATAATCTTATGTTTTCTTACCATCTGTGTACCATAGTTATAATTTTTTCTCAAATTCTATGAGTGAAATATAATATTTGTAAGTATTCATCCTTACAATAGGATTGTTTAGATGTAAAAAGTTTTTTGTGTTATACTGGTCATCCAATCAGAATGCTGTCTACCTGCCCAACTTCAGCAGGTGTCATTGATTAGCCTTTTTAACATGAAAGTGAGTGAACATACAAACATTTTGAGCCCTGACGAAGGCCCTGTGGGCTGAAACGCGTTGGCATTGATGTTTTTAACTATTTAAGCCAAGTACTAATAAAGGCTTTTTATTTTTGTATCTCCTGAGTGCCTCAGATCTCCTTTTGCTAGCATACGTATGTACAGTGGGGCAAAAAAGTATTTAGTCAGCCACCGATTGTGCAAGTTCTCCCACTTAAAATGATGACAGAGGTCAGTAATTTTCATCATAGGTACACTTCAACTGTGAGAGACAGAATGTGGAAAAAAAAATCCATGAATTCACATGGCAGGATTTTTAAAGAATTTATTTATAAATCAGGGTGGGCCAGTTCCTCTGGAGGAATCCAAAGGCGTTCCCTGGCCAGACAAGAGACACAGTCCCTCCAGCGTGTCCTGGATCTTCCTTTAGGTTTTCTCCAGATTGGACGTGCCTGGAAATCCTAACCAGGGAGGTGTCAAGGAGGCATCCTAACTAAATGCCCAAGCCACCTCAACTGGCTCCTCTTGATGTGGAGGAGCAGCGGGTCTACTCAGAGCCCCTCCCAGATGACCAAGCTCCTCACCCTATCTCTGAGAGAGCCCAGCCGCCCTGAGGAGAAAACTCATTTCAGCCGCTTGTGTCTGTGATCTCATTCTTTTGTGCACAACCCAAAGCTCTTGACCATAGGTGAGGGTTGGGACGTACAGTAGCAGTAGATCGACTGGTACATCGAGATCCTCACTTTCCCCCTTAGCTCTCTCTTTGTCATGTTCCTGAGCCGAGGTGAGTGACAACATCTCCCATCTCACCACTATCAGGCTGATTTTCCACAGGTGAGGAGTGGAGGGGTTTGCAGCTGCAGAAGATTCCCAATCAGGAACTCGGGTATTAAAGGAGGATGGAGACACTTCACTTCGCCGGATGACTGCACCAGTATAGGTAGCCCCAGCCACTCGCTCTCGTTCTTGAAACTTGTATTTTGACATTCGCTTTCTGGATATTATTGGATTTTGAACTCGGACTGAATTTGGACTGCTTTTGGATTATCCTGACTTTCGGTGTTGTTTTCCCTCTCCCAGGATCTCATTACCTACCGCAACTTCGCTGTTTAAAACCTGGACTATTCACGTCTCATCCTCCTCCGTTGTTTCCTGTTTGGACCCTCTCCACTGCCTCACCAATCCCGGATCACCCCTGGACTCATCAGAGCTCACCTCGGCTCTCTCGCCTTTTCCCCCCTCGTTCTCCCTGAACTCTGAATGAACTCTGAGGTGTGTTTATGCTGTGTCGTGGTTCTAATTCCATGCTGTCGTTCTTTTTAAAACACAGGAACAGTTTCGTTACCTGTTTTGTCGCTACGTTTCATCTGCGGCTGCAGACTTCCTCAGGCTGATGCTGATGGTGGCGTCACTTCCTTCTCCGTTTATCCGCAGGCAGCAGAGGACGTTGTCGACCTCACAGCAGATGACATAGCACAACTGATAGGACTGGTAGCTAACTCCACTTGCTTCACATATGACAACACAATATACAAACAACTGGAAGGCTTCGCCATGGGTAACCCGTTATCAGCCACCCTGTGCGAGTTTTTCATGGAAGACCTAGAGCAAAAAGATATAGCCACTGCCCCTCCCCCCAAACTGCGAAATAAAACTGTGGAAACGCTACGTAGACGACATACTGGAAATCATACCAAAAGGACAAACAGAAACATGAACACAACACTTAAATTACATTGACGACACAGGCAACATAAAATTCACTTATGAGTCAGAAACAGAAGGGAGTATAGCATTTATGGATATGAAAATCACCAGGCAGACCGACGGAACCCTAAACATAAACACATACAGGAAACCAACACACACAGACCAATATTTATTATGGAGATCAGAACACCCCACCATACACAAAATGTCAGTAATCCAAGCACTATATCACCGAACAAACATAATAACAAAAGAAAGAGACCGTAAACAAGAGGACAAACACATACAACACGCTTTAAAGACCTGCGGATACCCGACATGGGCAATAAACAAAGGAAAACGACAAACAAAAACGGAAAGAAAAGAACAACCTATTCAAAGAACCAGAAACCCACAAAGACAAGAACCAAAACCAGTGATAACCCTACCATACATCAGAGGCATAACAGAAAAAATAAGAGCAACAATGAAAAAACACAACATAAACACACCAACAAAACCATACACAACAGTTAGAAACAGACTAGTGCACCCAAAAGACAAAATATCAGCTGGACTTAAATGTGGAGTCATTTACGAAATTCCATGCGAACTCTGCAATAAAACATACATAAGAGAAACCGGACGCCAACTCAACACACGAACAATAGAACACAGAAAGGAGTGCGAGAAAGAGGCAAGTCGAAAACACACGAGAGCAGCAAAAGAAGAAGCAGAAAGCACAATAAAAAAGTCAGCCGTAACAGATCACTGCATAAGAGAAAACCATATAATGGACTGGGACAACACAAGGATCGTAAACACCGAACAACAAAAATACAAAAGATGGATAAAAGAAGCAATCGAGATAAGGAGACGTGGATGTGGGACCATGAACAGGGACAATGGCATTTACACGTTTGACCGCGCATGGGACTGCATCGTCGGAGAGGGGAGAGGGGAGAGCGGGCAGCAGAGGGCGACAACGTCCTCTGCTGCCCGCGGATAAACGGAGAAGGAAGTGACGCCACCATCAGCGTCAGCCTGAGGAAGTCTGCAGCCGCAGACAAAACGTAGCGACAAAACAGGTAACAAAACTGTTTCTGTTTTAAAAAGAAAGACAGCATGGAATCTGAATGAACTCGAGTGATCGATCAACCCCACAGGATTTTCCTGTGCTCTTTTTGTTCTCCTTAAAATAAAGACCTTTACTTTAATTCAACCAGTTCCACGAGTCAGTTTCTGCATGTCTTGGGTTAAACACATACCTCGAGTCATGACACTCTTGACCTCGACAGATTGGTACAACGCCCGTGTCACTGCTGACGCAGCACCAATCTGTCTATCGATCTTGCGCAATATTGGTATGGGTTCCCATGTGACTATCATCTGCATGAAGTAAGTAAAATATTGAAACCTCACTGAGATATTAAGGCAGGTATGTGATGACACATAGGTCAAATTAAACACATGAAGTTAATGACTTCACTTTTTGCTTCATCTCAGTGAACATGTACGTGAAGTTCACCAACCTGGTGCCATCAGGCTGAATAGAATTCCACCAAAACAGAACATAAAAAAGAAACAGACATCAAAAGCTCTCCAGACCTGCAGAACCCAAACTGAGTCTTTGTTCAATCAACAAAGAAATGTGGAAACCTCCACAGTATTAAACTAAAAAGAAAAGGATAACTGATGCAAACATATTACCATCCCACGTGGCAGCGAATTTTCTAAAAAGGTACAAAGAACGGCTCCTGGGTCAGGGGGCTTAAGATTTTTGGAGTCTGCCTGATTGATCCCGGTGGCTGCCTGGTGGGATCTGAGTCCCTGGGATCTGTTGGATCCCGGGTCGCTGGGTTCCGGGCTCGGCCGGCTTGGGGGTGGGAGGCTGCAGGCGGCCTGTGGGCTTGCCGCTGATAACACCCGAGACTCTGCCAGCTGCTGGTTGTGACCCCCCGGGGCAATCCTCTATGCCTCTCGAGAGGGGGCTGGGACTTTTCTGGCTACAGTCTCCCTTGGGTCCCTGCGCTCTGGGACAGCTCCTGGATCTCTGGGACTTGGAGCTCCTTCCATCTCCTACACATATTTGGGGGGCAGATCTGTGGCCCCTCCTACTCTCTATTGGATGCTCCTATAGAGAAACCTTACATATACAAGCACGTGTACACACAGGTGCTCACATGGTGCTCTCATAAGTATGGACTTGGGCACGTTCAACACATATCTTAAGGCTGTGGTTGGCACTAAATGCACTGTGATTTATTATTGTGTAATTGTTCAGTAAAACAATGTTGATTTTATATTTCCTCATCAGGTTGATGCAGTGATAGCTTGCTTTTGTTGTATTGTTGTTTTTCTCTTCCTGCAGGTCTAGAAGCAGACTCTTGTTCATCATTGATTGTTAATTTTGGTGTCGTAAACCTAACAACACTGTCACACATAACCTGGTCCATCCAGAGCACTACACACCCATAATGAAACATCACCTGCATGTTTACCAGGTGTTTCTGCGATCTGACAACCTCTGAGCACACAGTTATTTGTGGTTTGACTTGTCATAATGTTGCTGTAGATTCTCCTTGATGGGTCTGATTAGGTGTTAGAGGATGGTGCTGCTGGTTCTGATATACATCAGAGTGCCTACCAGGGGCGGATTTAGGACTGAAGAAGATCCGGGGCTTAACACACACGCACGCGCACACACGCGCGCGCACGCGCACACACACGCATGCGCGCACACACGTGACACGCACTAGTCAACATCATATATATTTGTCTTGTACCACATAATGTTTAATCTGAAGCTACATATTCAGCATATTCAGGGCAGAGTATTGTTCCTGTTAGTGTTTAGTGTGAGATGATAGTGAATATTCCCTTTCTTTCTCCAACAACTTTACCTGATAGTAAGCTAACTTTAGGCAAACCAGCAGCACAACAAATATTTTCAAATAAGACTCACAAACCTGAGTTAACACCAGTCTCATCAGAGCTGGGGTTCTGTCGTTGTACTTTTGGTCTAAAAAAACGTCCTTATATCCATCTTCACTCATGCGTTTCAGACAGAGACTGCAGAAGCCAGCTGCTGAAGGGCTTCTCTTCAGTCTCAGGTAAACTGTATACTGACTAAGTAGCCTAGTGGTAGAGTGTCTGCCCTGAGATCGGGAGATCAGGGGTTCGACTCCTGGTCGGGTCATACCAAAGATTTTGAGAAAAATGGGACCCAATGCCTCCCTGCTTGACACTCAGCATTGGATTGGGGTTGGATTGGGGGATTAAACCACCAAATAGTTCCCGAGCGCGGCGTGTCTGCAACTCAGGGGATGGGTCAAAATCGGTGTGTGTGTGACGACTAAATGGGACTTTACAAACTACTGCCAGCTGCGCCCTCTCTGTGTGACTTTGGTACTGCATGTTACTTCCGCGATTTAGATCCGGGGCTTATCATGAAAGATCCGGGGCTTCAGCCCAAGTAGCCGGGCCTAACGCCGCCCCTGGTGCCTACAGTTAACACTTCCTCACAGTTTAATCTGCTGCCTCTGATCATTTTATCTTCAATTATCTTATTGAAGACTGCAGCTCTAACACCATTGTGTTAATATGTATGTGTTCTAGTGTGTGTACTACAGTGTGTTACTGTGTGTGTTGTGTGTGCGCTACAGTGTGTGATACTCTGTGCACACCGTCGGTGTGTAACATGTAAACTGGTTTAATCAAAGAGCGCTGCAGGAGGTGACGGAGAGAAGAGGAGGCTAATTAAGAGATGACACTTCATCACCATCGTTGCACACTCAAACACACTAACACACACACAGAGTTGAGTGTGATGATGTCAGCTATCGAGGCAATTATCTGGGCCGAGGGCGAGCGAGCACAGAGATGGTGGACGGATAAACAGAGAGAGCGAGAGAGACAGTGTCAGTTTTAGTATTAATTAGTATATTTCTGTTCTTGAACATTCTCTGCTGGGACTCTCTCTCTCTGTGTGTGTGTGTGTGTGTGTGTGTGTGTGTGTGTGTGTGTGTGTGTGTGTGTGTGTGTGTGTGTGTGTGTGTTTGTGATCTCTCCTATAGGAGGCTGTTTAATGAAACGAAGCAGATGAGCCCTGATAATAAGGCCTCAGCAGCAGCAGGACTGTACTGTATGTGTGATCTCTGTGTGGGTACTCATCGTTTATCCTTGTGTGTTTTACATGAACAAACTTTCAAAAAATAACTGCGGAATAAGTTGGTTTCTAGAGATCCATTTCCTCATTTTTTTAAATGTTGGATCAAAGATGTTCAGAAGATCCATTTTGATTACAAAGTTCCTCAGGAATTTACTGATTTTTCTACCACACACCAGGATAATTTGAAACCAGTGAAGAATGAAACTCCATTTGTAACGGACAAGATTCTTCAGATGGCATCAGAAACAAATGACGAAAAATATCAAAAGATCTTTGTTAGGAACAATAATGGGTGCTGTGTGTTTTGAACCATAGAGGTGAATGGTGCAGTTGGCAGCGCAGTTCCCTTGCCTCTCTGCGTGGAGTCAGCATGTTCTCCCCTTGCATGCATTTTACCTTGCCACTCTAGATTCCTCCCACAGACCAAAAGCATGCAAGTAAGGATAACTGATTACTGTTTATCGTCCCTAGATGTGGATGGTCGATTGTCTCTGTCCAGGGTGTTCCTGCCTCTTCCTGCTGAAGTTTGACACCAGCTCCCCACAACACTAATGAGGAATAATCGTTAAAGGGGAGGTTCACAGAGAAACAGGTACTTGTTCGTTTTGAAATGCAACCGATCCTTCTTTCACATGCGGGCTGAACATAAGAATGATTTCAAGATCACATTTGTTCCAAGGACACCCAAAAGTGACTTTCTGTTCACATTACTAAGAGCTGACGAGGTATGGACCAGCCAGCTGCAGTCCTGATTCCTTCCCATTAAAACATGTAATAGAATTGAACCTGAAATGTGATGAAGATGACTCGGTACTGTTGAACTTATTTAGACATGTTTGCTGGAAGAAAGGAAACCAATAAAGTCTGGACCCCTTCATGACCTGGTGTGCTTAAAGTCAGAGTGTCTTTAAGAGTCAGAGAAGAAGCAGAATTTTTACAGAAGTGGGTAAAATTTTACTGACTGTGGTTTTAGTAAAGTAACTGCTACCTAACTGGTTGATGAAAAACAGAGAAAGAATCCATTGTTCAAATACACAATAAACACAAAACAAACAATAACAATCTGCCTTTCTTGTCTCCTGCTTTTATCTTGATTGGTCATTTCAGTCACAACTTCTTCACACACACACATCCACTAGCCCACGTGTCCTTCTGTTTACCAGTCAACTCATCCAACTCATCACATATATATTTACTAAGCATCTCCAAATATGTTCTATTCAGACATATTTAGCTGTAATTAGTTATTCGGGACTGAGAAAAATAACATATGTGTGTGCACATGAGTAAGAAGGACCTTCAGCCCCAAAATGATTGTTCAGATTCTGATTCCAAAATCACAGCATGACAGCATCTGTAAACAGCTTTTAGTGGCTTGACTTTTTACCAGCTGAAATGGGTCCGTGGTCTATCTTTACACATGTTTATGGTCCAGCTGCACCTTTCTCACCTGTCCACCTGTCCTTCTGTCAGCTGAACACAGTCCTCCCTGACAGACAGACTGACATAAATAGATAAATGTCAGTCATCTTCTTCACCATCTTCATCCTCCTGTCAGGAATACCAATCATCTCTGTGTGTTAGTGTGTAACGGTGTGTGTGTGTGTGTGTGTGTGTGTGTGTGTGTGTGTGTGTGTGTGTGTGTGTGTGTGTCAGTATGTGTATCATTGTGTGAATGTGTTTCAGCTTGTGTGTATCAGGGGAGTTGGAGCAGACAGTTGAATGTCATCAGTATTCAGAGATGGGCGACTTTTTCTCTGCGGTTATTTTCCTTCAACATCGCTCAGTGCCTACTGGCACACACACACACACACACACACACACACACACACACACACACACACACACACACACACACACACACACACACACACACACACACACACACACACACACACACACACAGAGTAACTCAATGGGCATAAACCTTCTGATTATGATCAGGTCTTATAATTTCAAGAGCATCCTTGTTATGTCATCTATGGTGTCGCTAAGGTAACCATTTGTTTGGTTTATGGTGAAAACAGATCTGATGGAGACAGGGAACTGGAAAAAAATAAAATAAGTAAAAACAAATAACATAAAATAGAAAATCTGAAGCAGAACAGACAGATGAGTGATCACATGTTTGATTTCTGGTTCAAGTGTAAAACTACCTGCTGCAGCAGATGAGTGTGAAAACACACACACACACACACACACACACACACACACACACACACACACACACACACACACACACACACACACACACACACACACACACGTGCACACCAACGATCAGGTGTGGGTGTGTGTTTATTCCCTCAGTAATCAGCATCCGCCTCACTGCTATTAAAATATCACACACTCTCAGATGTGAAGTCTGTGTTGAAGTCGTCCGATGGGACAATGCTGTTATGTGAAACGCTGAGGTCATGACCCGTTTTATTAGCGTATCTGAGACACTTTCATTCGACCCAATTACCATCTAATACACTGAGAGTGGTGCTGGAGAGAGAATTTTTCTTCACTTTTCACCACAGCGAGGCATATTTTTCTTGTTTTGATGTTTACTCTCACACAGCTAATTGTTGGGGCTCAACAGCTTGATGTTCATTTTGGGGGTTTTACTTTGTTCAGACAAACCAGGAAGTGGCTACAGGTGAATCATCAGCCCTCTGGACCATTTCCTAAGTTCTATCAATTTTCTGGAAAATCTGGGTTCAGCAGCTTTTGGAGTTTTCCGAACAGGTCAGCCAGTTACACCATGACACCTGGATCACTCCTAGTTTCCCTTAAAGCAAGCATGTCCAAAATGCAGCCATTTGCAGTCCTCAAAGTGAGTATTTGTGGCCCGCGCTTGCATTTCTAGAAAATTAATTTAATCTCTCTAGCAGGCTGTTGATGTACATCAACACTTTTAATGTGTTGATATTCAGAATCTTTACTAATATGAGACATTGGTGATGCAAATGAAAAAATAACATACACATGAATTTTTATTTTTCAATAAAAATTAGGGATGTCCCAATCACATTTTTTGCTCCCGATCAAATTCTGAGTCATTTGATTTTGAGTATCTGCTGACAGAGTCCTGATCCGATACTTCAGCAAAGCTATAAAAGAAAAAGAAAAAGAAAAAGCACACCTAGGAATTTTCTTTCATTTTTTATTATTTAGGTTTTTCTTTCTTTCGGTATTTGTGCTATTTCCTTTGTTTATCTGCCAAAATCTGCCACTTGTTTAGGAAGTACATTGATAAAAAAACAAGTGAATATTATGCATATCTTTAAAAACAGTGGAGTTCATCATATTTCAAGTTGTTTACATCCTCATTATGCGGCAGTGATGCACGTGACCAAGACCAAGGGGGGTGCATGGTGCCACGGCCACCACCAGCGATCGGCACCACAGACATCATATACATACAGTAGATGTGACGTGGACTAGGCTGCCACCTTGAATGGGCCTTCAATTGCTCACAGTGTGTTGATTTCTTCTGAAGAAGATGTTTACTCAATAAAAAAAATATTTTCTCATATTTTTTTTAACAAAATCAGATATATGGTATGACATGATAATTAAAATGTTGACTCTAGTTGGGTTTGGAGAGTGAGAAAAACACCCAATATGGCGGCGACACTGTTACGCCCAATGGCTCATTTACGTATCCATGTCTATGATTGGTGCAGTCGGCTCTGGTGGTGCAGAATAAGAAACCCTGATGTTTTGCTGTCCATCTGCAATTTCTCTGTGTTTATTAATGTATCTTTCACTGCTGGCTGGCTCGATACTTCTGTTAGCGATGTCACTGTGAACTGGGACTTAAAGAAGACTGATGATTCGCTGTGGTGATGCCAGAAGAAAATTAAGCTGAAGAGGACCTGAAAGACAAAGTGGTTCGTTTTGAAGGCAGCTTATCATACAGCTGTCTTTTGCAGCATGTTAAATACCCAGTATGCACACATTACAAGTGGCTGATACACTGCCTTCGCTGTCCAGTTTAAAACACCCCCAAAATGACATTTTAGCTACGCATGCCTCAAACGTGATTAGAAATTGGGCCCGATCATGTGTTTTCAAAAAATTGGAATCTGTGAAAAAGATCGGATTTAACCTTATAAAACAACAAATATCATCCTGAGATATCAAATGGAACAACAATGGCTTAGTCATAAGTATTTTTTATCTCTTTGCAGAAAACAACACCATTACCCCACACAATTTACCTCAGGCAAGGATTCAGACGCCATACCATATACTTGTTAGCTAGTAGGCTAACGCAGAGCTAATGTGTTCCCACCATGGTTCCCACAGAGGAGCTAAAATGTGAAATCGGGCCCGATTTCCATTCAGGTGATCGGATCGAAGCATCCCTAATAAAAATGTTTGTTTGTGGCTCATAGAGAATTCTAACTTGATTAACTGAGAAGTTTGGACGCTCCTGCTGTTACACAACAAAAAAATTGGGTGTGCATTGATGACCACAGTTGTTTACACTAGATGCTATCAAACTGTTCAGCTCAGTTAGCTTTATTTCACTGTCTTTACTGAAATTTTTACTAAAAAAAATAAGTGTGATATTCACTTGTTCATAAAAGCGTCCTGAGCTGACTTGGCATGTTCACCCAACTCCCATCAGAGACAGCTGGAGTTTTTCAATCTACTTCTTCATCATCATCATCAATTATAACCACCAACTTTCACGCACAGAGCAAGAGACAAACACGTTTGACCCCCTTCACACGCTCTCACACCACTCCTCCAATATCTTACGCTGATTAACACCCCCCCCCCCCCCCCCCGATGGTCAGTGAACAGAGTGAAACGGACACCCCCCCCCCCCCCCCCTGCTGGGGTCACGCCTACCACAACCCCCCCACCCCCCACCCCCACCACCACCTTCCACAATGCCTCAACAAGAAATGCCAAAAATGTCCTCTAATGCCTCACAACCACCACACCTGTCCATTCATACTCACACCCAGTAGACAGAAGCACAGTACAAGGCCCAGGACTTGACCCACCACCACCCTGAACCGCCTGAAACATCCCCACCTCCACTGCTGCCCAATACGCCACACACACCCTCCTCCTCCACGCCCTGAGGCACTGGGTCTTAACCCGACACACCACCACTAACAGCCCACCAAACACAAAAGTTGCATCAAGCACGACCCCTATCACCTCTCTCAGCTCCCTGGACTCTGCCAACGGGTTAATAGTAGCAAAACGCCACCAACCACCGCTCCGATATGGACGGCATAGCTGCCCTCCTCAACCCTCTGCTGCTTCAGCTATGCATCCCAGTGACTGTCCGATGCGTCACCGCTGCCTCCACGGTTCCATTTAACAGCCTCTGTCCCAGCCGATTGAAAAGCCGCACCGGTTTTACCCACGCCTTTTCATCCTCGTCGTTCGCTGCAAACAAGGCCGACCCAGCTGTAGCTTCAGCCACTCCTGCTCAGCTCTACTGGAAACGCGTGCTGTCTGGGGGCGGGACTTTAGCTTGACGGCCTCACTCAATAACATGCTAAACCAAACGATGGGGAGCTAGATAGACTACCAACGGCATCTTGAAAAAGAAGGAAAACATAAAGTGGAACATCATCAAATGAAACATAAGATAAAAGGAAACTAAATTGAAGAACCCTTTTTGAGGAGTAATGTTCAGCCCTTCTGAAGCAGTTGAGTTAACAGAACCAAATATTTCAATTGAGATGAACTCAACACTAATAAAATCACATCAATCTTTTCCAAACCAGAAAACACCAGGTGAGTCTAACAGGTCAAATACAACAACCAAAAATGATCTAGTTGATTATCAAAAGGCTTTACCGTCCTGCACGGATATGACTTCAACCCTCCCACTGTCTTCATGGGTGATCCCCCCCAGGAAAGTTGACCATTGAGCAGGATTGCTGGTTTATCCCTTGAGGTCCAAGTGGCAGGGGTGAGGAGTGAGCACCACCTTACCCCTGACACGTGGACCTCAATGGATAAACCATCAACCATGCTCAATGGTCAACTTTCCTGGCAGGGTCACCCATGAGGGTTAAGAGATGAATGCAGGAATCAACCTCTCAGAAGAATCTAACCAAGAAGAACGGGATGTTTGGCAGGTCAAAAACACAGATGTTTGTGAGAAACCAGTTTGACAGCTTGGCTAATGACCCATTCAGATTGTTAAACAAATCCATACGAATGATGGAACGAAGTGTAACGAAGTTTAAAATTGATGTAGCTGGATCCTCATAAAGCCTGATAAACATTTAGTTCTTAATCACTTTGAATCAACCAAACGTTTCCAGTCCGACAGACCTGTCTCTGTCTGGTCAGGTTTCATCTTTTCCATCAGCTGGTTTGAGGTGAATGAACTGTTTGGGTTAGTGATCTGAGCTGGTCAGCAGGTGGCGCTGTGAGTTACCTTCCACACCACTAATAAATAGAGGAGGCATCTCATCTGGAGGGTGGAACACAAACAAAACCAGGTCAGTGAGTGTTGGACGTGTTTGGTGCAGAAACAGCTGATCAATGAAGAACTTTAGAGTACAATAAGTCATGTTAAATGTCTCCTCCTTCAGGAGTAGTCTGTAGAATGATCTGGAATATTCACTTCACTCAGAAGAAGAAAAATAAATGTAGTCAAAGGTTTGCTTGGTGAAACTTTGTAATGTGGTTGTGCTGGACCTGATGACTGTTCAGCAGTCATCTGAGCATTAAAAGATGTCAGAAGCCTTTTAGTAACAAACAGAAGATGATTTAAATGAACCCTCCTCCTCCTCATCTCCATCCTCATTTTGTCCTGCAGCTCTAATTCTCTGAATATTAAACACTTCCTCCCCCTCCTCACCCACCCTCCCCCTGTCCCTGGTGACCACTGTCTTAAAATGGACTTCCCCCTCCATCCCATCCCACAACCTCGCTGCTTCTGCTGTTTCCATGGTGACAACATTCCTCTGGTGATTAGTGTTAATTATCACCATGGCAACACCATCAGTAGCAGTGTAATCATGTGTCAGGAGGTGAGGAGGAGGAGGAAGCTCTGCTGCAGACTCTGCATAGTTAAACATGTTCAAAGGCCCCGTACGCTACTGGTGCCTGCAACCTCCACCCTCTCACTCTAGGTGGAATCACCTGATTGTCATGCTGGTTTTGTGAGACTGAGAAAACAAAATGTAGACTTAGACTAATGTTGAACTTGTTTCAGTTCTAGTCCAGAGCTAGCTCCTTCCTTATTCCAAAAAAAAAAAAAAAAAAAACATGTTACTAAAACTAGGAACATCTTGGCCCAAAGTCCAGCCATCCATTCTCCTGCTGTTTCCTGTGTTTGGTTGTGTGGGAGCTGATGCGTATCTTCAGCTGTTGGGTGAGAGACAGGGTACAACCTGGACAGGTCTCCTGTCCATCACAAGGTCACAATGAGGCCCTGGCTAAGATATATTTTAAAACATTTTTTTTTCTGCATTTGGACCTCCCATCCACTCAAAGACAGAGTTTCAGATGAGAAAACCCTTTTTAAGCACCATCCTCTGTCCCCTAGTACCTTATATCCTACAAATAAATTGCAGTTTTTATTTGTTTTTCTGTGCCTCTTTCCCTTTATGCAAATGATCACCGCTGAGCTTCAGATGGTAGGTTTTTGGAGTCTTATTTCCTGATATTTGGACATCTAGCCCCAGATTGGATAGCAGCAACACATCTTTACCACTGACTTGGAACGTAGATGTTTTATCTCCATAAATAACACAAACCTGGAGGAGCTTCTGCTATGTGGTGAAGTTGCTAAAGCTAACGGCTACCTTTAACTAGCTTGGATGTTCTCCACTGTTTCCTGGATGCTAAAACAACAACAGTCTTCCCCGTCATCAGCCAAGATGGGTGAGTCTATGTATGCTAGGTGACAATGTGACGTAGCTCTGTCAGGATTTTCTGATCCTAGAGTTTCACCGTCTATTTTCTATCAGAAGCTAATGCAGTAGATAGGTGTAGGAGACTCTCTTCATGTTCAGCCCGCATGGAAAAACTCAGAGTGACTTATAATCTTCTTTCATCTTAGCATTTTCTTTCATTTTGGCATAATTTCCTTGTTTCCCTTTGACATCCAGAATTAAATTTGAAATTATATCACTAAGATCTTTTCCCAGATGTCCTCACCCAGCAGAGCATCCCCCTCTCGGACTGCAGGTTTACCAGAGTGGTTCTGTTCTGTTCTTCATCTCTGCTGTTCCCTGTTGTTGATTTGTGGATTAATTTACAGATTATTTAAATGGATAGAATTGAACTTCTTAGCTTTATCTGAGGTGACTTTTGTTGTGAAAATAAACGTAAGTGAATGGAAAAGTTTTCTTCTTCTGATTTGAGGTTAATTTTTCTCCTTGACTCACCTTTGTATTCCTCTAACTGTGACATTTTGGAAGGAAAATAACTTTCGGCTTATTAACTATATTCAGGAACCTTTTCAGCAGCTGGTTAACAAGCTTCCCCCCTTGGGGAAACTCTTGTCTCCATAATTACCAGCTTGGGTTCTGCTGCTGGGCTCCACATTTTACAGTCTGCAGGATGCTCACCATGTGACCTAAATGCCAGGCTGATGACATAATTGTTTGCCAGGCAAATCACTAGCAGGATGAATTTTAAGTGAAAAATGAAACAACAGTAGTCACAAAACATCATATTTAACAGGAAAGAATCATAGGTGAACCCCGCCTCCCGATCCAACCCACATTACCCAGTTCAGCTGCTACTTCCTGGAGTTATCTTGGTTCTGTTAAGGAACGTTGATGGGGTTTTTTGGCCTAGACCAAGGTGGAAGGCTACCTCAGGGTCAGGAGTCAGCTTCTGTTTCTAGGTGAGTTTAAGTATCTTGGTGATAGATGGAGAGAAAGAGGGATGGTTTGGGGCTTTGTCGACATTGTTGAGGGCACTGCTGAAGTAGCTAAAGCTCTCAATTTATGGATCTGATATGTAACTCCACACATGGTTATAAGATTAGAATCATGAACAAAGAAAGAGATCTTAGACTCAAGTTTCTAAAATTAGCTTACTCCAATGGGTGGTGGGGTTCAGCTTAAGCTTAAAGTTGGGCCAAAGCTTCTCCTCAGGAGTCAGCTGAGGTAGAACAGGCATCAATAGGATGGCCACCATCCTTTGGAAGTTTATCAACACATGGTTCAACCAAGAAAACACCAAAATCTGTCAGTGCGGTTACATGCGCACTGACCAACATCTAAGTCGATCCAGGTCGATCCTATTGTAATAAACTGAGAATGTTTATCCTAGTTTGCAGGCGCATTAGAAAACCGACTTCTCAAATAATGTTTTTTCCACTCCGATACAGTAGGTGGCGAGATGCCCCTTTCTCTGTCGACATTCTTCTGGTTAGCTCATAGCAGCACAAGCAGTAAACAGAGGCTGAACTGAAACAGACAGAATTGAAGCAGGATAAGCACCATGGCTGAAGGAATGTAAGACAACACGGCTGCAGCTCAGCATTTTTGTATGTACTGTCCTGTTTTATGGTGTTATGCGTGTCGTTTTGTGATGATGGTCTCGTCAGAAGTGGTCTTGTCGTCACTTCCATAATGCAAGCGTCCTACCGGTCTAGTTCGGCTGTCTCGTATACATGCAGAATTTAGGATTGATACGCATTATCTGGGTGCTTCAGCTCGATTAGAACCTGTTCGCCTTCAGCCAGGCTAGCATGTTCACATGCAAGTAAAAAAAGTGACATGCTTTATAAGATGTTGTAAGATGTCATGTTAAGTAAATGGTAGTGCCCCTTTACCCCCCATGTGTTGGGATATAGAATGATACTACCCAAGTAAGGAAGTAAAGGACATTCATTGTATTGGCGCCAGTTCTGTGAACACAGTTCTTACTGGTTAAACAAGCACCATGCCTCTTTCTGTTATTTAACAAACAAACATGGTGTCAGAAGTGACTACATGAAGAAGATAAGCGGAGCTACATGGGAAGACATCAGCGGCAGCACGATGGTGAACACTGCACCACCACCGGGGGAGATGAAAATGACCGGCGACCTAGCGAACAACTGGGACGAAATCAGGTCGGAGTTCGAGGATTACGTGCTGGCAACGGGGCTGAACGGCAAAGACAAGGAGGTACAAGTGGCGACCCTGCGACGGGTAATGGGCAATGATTGTCGACACAAATATAAACACAATTTGGGACTTTCAGCAGAGCAGGCAAAGGACCCCACAGTCATCCTCGATGCTCTGGGTGCACATTTTAAGCCCGCCAGGAATGTGATATTTGAAAGATATGTATTCGGCAACTGCTGGCAGGACGGGGGAGAACCCATCGATGCGTTTGTAACATGTTTAAGGGAGAAAGCTGCATCATGTGAGTACGGCGACCTCAAAGAGGATTTAATAAGAGACAGACTGGTGTTGGGCATATGTGATGAAGCTGTGTGGCGTCGCCTGCTTAGAGAAAAAAACGCTCACCCTTGCATCTGCCAAAGAAAGAGGTCGGGCCGCAGAGTTGACCGACATGGGTCTAAAAGCGATGCCACATGATAGACCTCCAGAGATAGAGCATGCTACAGACAGCCGGCAGCCATGGACTGAACCGAGACAGACTAGCTATGACAGGTCTCAGAACCAGATGCCCAGGTCGGGCGAGGACACACAATGTAGATTTTGTGGGAGCAGACATCGGCGCGGACGTGAATCATGCGCCGCATATGGAAAGAATTGCCGCCACTGTGGAACAGCAAACCATTTCGCAAAAATGTGCACGAAGAGAGGTCTGACCCGTAGACAGGTCAATGCCGCAGACCCCGCAGGCCCAGAAGATGTGAGCCCGTCTGACATGGAGGCACACATATACACAACAGAGAGCATAGGGGCAGTGCAGGGGTGTGGGAAAAAGTGGTTTGCTAATATTAAAATGAATGGAGGATTTCAGAGGTGCCAGCTAGACTCTGGGGCAACCTGCAACATTATGAGTATGAAGGATATGAGGAGACTAGCACCTCAGGCTGTGTTATTACCAAGTCAGACCAGACTAGTTTCATATTAGGCCAGTCTATGTCATCGGTTGGCATATTCAACACTGAGTGTGTAGTGAGGAACAAAACTCATGAGCTGAGCTTTGAGATTGTGAGGAGCATTCAGAGACCCCTGTTGTCAGGCGACACCTGCAAACGTTTAGGATCAATGCATTTTACCATACCAAAGGAGCTACTTGTGGTAGAGCACAGCAGTTCAGGCCCACTGACTAGGTAGCAACTGATCAGCACTTATGAGGATGTTTTTAATGCGCCAGTTGAAGCGCTCCTGGGTGTGGTTCATTTTGTGTTAGATAAGGATGTAGTGCCAGTGCAGGCTTCACCATGCAATGTTCCAGTGGCTCTCAGAGAGGCTGTCAAAGCTCAAATGGACAAATATGAGAGAGATGGGCATCTAGCTTCAGTGTCCGAACCAACCGACTGGATCAGCAGCATGGTGATAGTCCAGCAGCCAGAGAAATTAAGGAATTGTATCGACCACAAGTCACTGAACATAGCTCTAAAGAGCTCCCATTACATAATGCCCACGTTGGAGGAAATTTTACACAAACTCCCCAAGGCTCGTGTTTTCACTCTTGTAGATTCGCGCAATGCATTTTTGCAGTGTAGGCTGGATGAGGAGAGCAGTTATGCGACAACATTCTGGATGCCTTGGGGCAGGAAGTGCTGACTGAAACTGCCTTTTGGGGTGTCGGTGGCCCCGGAGATATATCAGAGAAAACAGCATGAGCTTCTAGCTGGGCTGAAAGGGGTATAACCTATTGCAGATGGTATTCTGGTGGTGGGGTGTGGGGATACTGATGGGGAGGCAGCGGCAGACCATGATAGGAAACTATTGGAGCTCATGGACAGGTGCAGGGAGGTGAAGCTAAGACCGAGCAGTTCAAGGTCAGGGAGGTCAAGTTTCATGGACACATTTTATCAGCAGATGGGCTCAGGGCTGACCCGGAGAAAGTCAGCTGTTCAGGAGATGCCTCGCCCCACAGACACCAAAGCGGTGCAAAGACTGATAGGCTTTGTGACCTACCTGTCGAGATTTACTCCACATCTCTCTGAGGCGTGCGAGCCACTACGGAGGCTGCTGGGCAGGGACGTCCCATGGCACTGGCTGCCAAAGCATGACGACGCTGTGGAAGAGATCAAGCGGGGCTGGTCACGACAGCTCCAACTCTGAAATACTATGACGTAACCAAGTAGGTCACCATCCAGAGCAACGCTAGTCAGAAAGGACTGGGCTGCTGTCTACTGCAGGAGGGACTGCCAGTAGGGTATGCCTTATGGGCACTGACTCCAACAGAACAAAATTGCGCACAGATTGAGAAGGAGTGTCTGAGTATCGTGTTTGCATGCCAGCAGTTCCAATACTACTTGTACGGGCGGGAGATCATAGCAGAAACAGATCACAAGCCACTGACATCAATTTTCAACAAGCCCCTCCTCACAGCCCCCAAGCACCTTCAAAGCATGCTGCTAACGTTACAGAACTATAACCTCAAGGTTATATACAAGCCAGGCTCTGACATGCACATTAGTGACGCGCTGAGCAGAGCCACAGCTCCACCACAGAGGGCTAACACAAGATAGGCCAAACACAGCATCCGCAGCTTGCAGAGGGCGCAGGAGGACACAGAACAAATAAACCAGGCTGACTACCTGAATGTGACAATCAAGCTTTTAAGTCAATTCAGACAACACACTGAGGGAGACGAGGCTCTTCAGCTGCTGAAGGAGGCAGTGCTCCGGGGCTGGCCGGATCAGCGGGAAGACACCCCTCTGGCCATCAGAGAATACTGGTCAATCAGAGATGAGATCAGTGCACAAGACGTAGTGCTTTTCAAAAACCCGAGAGTCATAATCCCAAAGACAATGCATGCAGAAATGTTAAAACGCATCCATACCAGCCATATAGGAGGAGAAGCCTGCTACAGGCAGGCAAAGGACACTCAGCAGAGGAGAGAGAGCACAGCACAGGGCACTTCAATGTAGACACAACAAAATGGTGTCTTATGCAAATTAACGAAAAAAAAAAAATAAACCTAGCACTATGAGAACCTGCAAGTACTATGTGTAGGAATTATGTGAATTAGCACTAAGCGAAGAAATGGGTGCAAACTCTCTACGTGTAATGCAAAAAGTGGTGCGAAAAAGAATAAAATTAATAGAACCCTATACTGCGTATGGGAGAACTCACTGTACTACGTAAAGATATAATCAATCTGAAGGGCTAAAATGGCCGTAGCCCCTGATGGTAATTAACCAAGTTAATCATAAGGTTTTCAACTCAATCACTGTAACAAAGTTCTATAAAAAGATAGATATATGAGTGTCAAAGAACACTAAAAATGTTAATCAGTGAAGTTAGTAATTAACCTACATGTGAATGTACCCATAAGGAATTAAGATTAGTGAAAAAAATATGGGATAACAGTAATAGGCCTAAACCCATCTACTGTTACCTGACTGATTACCTGACTTCAGGAACCCACAGCATGCACCCCAAGTCTGCACGTCATGTATAAACAGGAAATACAACCATGCACACACACAAACATAGACAAACTTGTGTAACTTGAGATAGAGAACTATGGAGCTGATGAGTCTGGCAACTGAAATCACTCCACCTTCAGCGTTCTACATTACAATGTGCAGCGAATACTCACACGAGCAGCAGCTCGAAACAATGATGTAACATGCACTCCCGACGTGACCATGGCAAATTGTGGGTATGGACCTGTTCAGGCAAGCCGGCCAGGACTTCCTTCTGATTGTGGATTATTACTCAGACTTTTGGGAAATAGATCTGCTCACAGATCTGTCAGCAGAGACCACAGTACTTCGATGCAAGGTCCAGTTTGCATGGCACGGGCAGCCGGACCGCGTAATAACAGATGGTGGGCCACAGTTTGATAGTGAAACATTCAGGAGGTTTGCGAAGCAATGGGACTTTGACCATGTTATGTCCTCGCCCAGGTAACCGAAAGCAAACGAAAAAGCAGAGTCTGCAGTGAAAATAGGGAGGAACCTGTGCAAGAAGGCAAATTGTGCAGGTAACGACCCGTGGCTGGCTATCTTACAGTGGAGGAACACACCATCAGAGGGCATGTCAAGCAGCCCATCACAGAGGCTGATGTCTCACAGATTGAGAACCCCACTTCCAGCGGCTGACACGCTTCTGGAGCCGAGCGTGGTCACTGGAGTTCCAGAAAGACTACGGGTCAAACATCAAACAGCAAAGCTCTGGTACGACAGGCCAGCCAGGTACCTGTTGGAGTTGAGCATCGGCCAGGATATCAGGATGAAGCCTTTGCCCGGAGACAGGGCAGGCAAGTGGAGAAGAGGAGTCTGCATGCAGCTAGTGGGTCCCAGATCATACCTGGTGGATGTGGAAGGAGCACACTACAGGCGAAACCAAGTCAATCTTTGTCCAGCGGAGGCTGGAGGGACAGAGCTCCGCCAGGAGCAGTGCAGTGAACAGCAAGGCAGCCCACAAACTGAGCAACCGGGCACAAGGGGCCAAGAGATGGGGCCGTCAGGTCAGGATACATCCCTCAAGCCCAGGGAAGTCTCACCGCCCACACCAGTGCACAGGACGGCCAGCGGCAGGCTGGTGAAGGTGCCAGAAAGACTGAACCTATAGTAAGCACTGTAGACAGCGGTTACACTTTATGGTTTGAAAAATAAAAATAAAAAAAGGGACATGTTATGAGATGTCATGTTAAGTAAATGGTAGTGCCTCTTTACCCCCATGTGTTGGGATATAGAATGGTATGACCCAAGTAAGAAAGTGAAGGACATTCATTGTATTTTCATTGTATTGGCGCCAGTTCTGTGTATACAGCTCTTACTGGTTAAACAAGCTCCATGCCTATTTCTGTCATTTAACACACAAACGACACGAGGCTTTTGAAGGCAATACTTTGGCTTTCTGAGGCGCATGTAAACGCACTGATTATTTATCCCCTCTGACCTGGAAATGCCTTGGAGTTCCACAGAAGTAGCTGGAAAGGGCCACATGGGGAGAGGGAGGTCTGGGTCTACGTCCTGGACCGGAGTGAGACAATATCAACTCCAGTCAGAGTTATACCTACAGTTGTTGGGTAAAAGTCAAACACCACAAGTATTTAAAAGGATCACTGTGTTTCTTTGTCTATCATAAAAGCAGAACTGGATGAAAACTGTATCTACGGTCTTTACAAACATCCAAATGTGACTAAGCTGGCTTCAGATGTTGATGAGCAGCAGGATTTGTTTCTGTCTCTTGTTGTCTGATCAGTCCAGCTGGTGTCCCCTCATTTGCCTCAGTCCACCTCTAGATTTATCTTTCATGTGCAGAAGAATTTTTTATGGGTCGTGATTCTAGTCTGCAGGGAGTTCTTGCAGGACAAGCCCGGGCCTCTGAGAGTCCAAGACGTCTCTCCTGTTTGTGTAGATGTTGGCTCTTGTTTTCATTTTACTGCTGTTTGATTGCTGTAATTTGTTGTTGTGATGCCTGAAACAGAAACTGGTTCTTCTCCTGATGAAAATAAACTCAGACTCCGTTCTCTGCGCTGTAAATTTCCAGCCTAATGAGACACAGAGAGACTCAATAAAATGTGCCAGGGAGCTTTGAAGAAGCTTTTAGCAGCACAAACAGACACATTTACTTTTGCTCTGCGGCTCAGTGTGAAATATATATTTATGGACAGAATGAATGCTGTAAATGTTAATGTGCACAAATGTCAGAATTCATGTTTATTTCACTAAAGACATGAAGTTAAAACCAGAGAGGATGTCTGAGATTAAATAAATATGAATGCTGCAGGTTCAGTTTCCACTCTGTCATCCATTTAAAGCATCAGACGACTGACGCACTGTACCACAACACACACACACTCACACAGATGAGATGGAGTCTTTTTGTTGTCGATTTGTGTTAAAAGTTAAACAGCATTCTGAGATGAACATTTTTATTTTGACATCTTTTAAATTTTAAAGTGTGTGTGTGTGTGTGTGTGTGTGTGTGTGTGTGTGTGTGTGTGTGTGTGTGTGTGTGTGTGTGTGTGTGTGTGTGTGTGTTCCAGCTGGGTGGGCAAAGATGAAGCCTCTTAAAAGCCAAAGTAAATATTAAAGCAGATCAATATTTTATTCAAGATAAATCATTATGGAATGTTTCTGAAAGCTTGTTGTGCATGTGTGTGTGTGTGTGTGTGTGTGTGTGTGTGTGTGTGTGTGTGTGTGTGTGTGTGTGTGTGTGTGTGTGTGAATAATACAGCAGAGTGTGTCAGTGACAGTATATTCTGATGTTAAAGCGGCAGCTTGGTGATCTGAAGTGTTTTCAGACAGCAGCTCTGATGACACGTTAATGTTTCATCACGTCTGAGTGTATTTGTCATGAAGAGTCCATGTAGACATGATGGAGCCATCGCTCTGCGGAACAGCCAATCACCGCTTTGCTTTTGAAGACCTGTGCATTTGCTGAAGTAGTACAGAATCTGAATGTGAGAGAAAACTGATGAGCTCAAAACAGCAGCTTACAGATCATACATGATACATAACATGCAAAAAAAAAACCACACTGACACTTGTCAGCTTCAACCATGTAACAAAACATATTTGAGCTTTACAGTTTAAAAAAAATACACAAAAAATAACTGTCCATGTGAGTGTCCATTTACCTCCCTTCATCTAGACGAACCAGAACCTTTCCTCTGGAGATGCGGGATATCCCTCGTCTGCAGTAACCTTGCGCTGCGAGATGAATTCTCGTGAGATTTTGAGTTTTCCAAACTCGAGAATCCATCTTGACCTGCTCCAGTTCAAACCGCCTGGCCCAAAATCGGCCGATCCAATCTTGCGCCAGGACTGTGCTGTAGGGTGGGAGTTCCTTTTGGCGGTATCAAGCGCCCAGCTAAGCACAACAAACATGGCCATGCCGGTTGACGCTCGCTTTAGCAGATTCAAATAACATAAATGTGTCACTTAAGACACTGTAATGTCCAGTAATGGTCAGTTTTTAAGCATAATTTGACCCTTCAATATCTGGTCAAAATGGAGACACGAGTCTGCATGTGTTTCCTTTAATCAGCCTGCCTTCATCCCATCAGCTGGAGTTCAGAGCCTCTCTGCAGCTCTGAACACAAGATAACGTATTGTCAACAATGATGTTCCCTCCTCAAGGCCTCAAGCTTCCCTAATCAGGATTACATGCCTCTGAATAAAGTGAACACTCGCAGCTCAGATTAGTTGCTTAATCAAAGAATGAATTCTTAAATATAATGTGAACTTTTAAAACTTATGAGTTAAATAATCATTAAATAAATGTTTGTTTATTGTCACTTATAATAGTTATAATGAAATGCTTTCATTAATCTGTGCTTGAATGACTGAAGTTTGAAAATGAATGTTATGTTATTATTACATTGATTTATATATGGATCAGTAATGTGGATATGACAAGGCCATCACCATCTACACTCACACAAGGACAAATTAAAGTTAAGGCAAATGTGTGACACATAGACATGTCTTCACCCCAGATCAGAGCATCCAGTATGTGAAAGAAGGTATATTTTCTGAGATTGTCTTGGTAATATTCCGCAACATGTCACCCTCTGGCTGGCTACACAAATCATAACATGAGAATATTAAATTCAGCAGTTCGAGTTGGTCGCATTCCAGCTCTCATCAGTCAGCATTCAGTTCTAGAGGAAGCTACGGAAACGGCTGTCCATAGCGAAGTGTCTTTAACTAAGAAGCAGCCTTGACAAGCTGTCAAGGTTGTTGCAAAGCTGACACAGCAAACGGTTCCTGCAGAACAAGCTGATTTTGTTCCGACTCCTCAAGAGTCTAGATGCAAACGGTTCCATCCAACCTGTGTGCCGAAGGCAAGCCTTGCAGTTTTATTTCCACAGGTGGCACCAGTGTTCAGCAGTCTCGCTTCTGTCAGTGCACCCCAGGGCAGTTGTGGCTAGATTGTAGCTCATCATCACCAGGGTGTGTATGGGTGGATGACTGATTGTGTTGTAAAGTGCCTTGGGGGGTTGTAGAAAACTAAGAAGGTGCTATACAAATGTAGGCCATTTACCAGGATCTTCTGGACTAAAACATCAGAGCTACATAGGCTCCATCTTCTAACAACCAGGATATGAATGGTCTGCTGCTGATATGAGGGTGAGGGGATTGGGAGCTGAAGGAAGAACCATAAAACTGGAACTGGTGTTCTGCAAGTGAAGAGTCTCAGCTGCAAAACTACAAACATGCAGACATGAGGAAAAAAAACCAATAATGTTTTTAAAGAAAACTAAAGAGCTGGATCTGTTTCATTTCTGCTTGAAACATTTAATATCATCCCACCTTTTACATGCTTGTGTTTATTTATGGTAAAACCTGTTAATTGGCTACAGATGGTTTTAGTTTCTATATCTGCAGATGTTTAAACCTTCACCCGTCTCAGCTGTGATTGTTCTCCAGATGTGGCTGCTGCAGGTAAAATGTTAACTGTTGGAAGTGTTTCGCAGCAGGCTAACACTCCAACAGTTTCTACCTGGGTGGACTCACATCCGTTCATTAGTGATGACAAGCTGTGAAACTCGCCGCTCTGTGTGTGAAACTGATGACATTTCACAGCCTGCCTGTTTTACATGTAGAACATGTTTAATCTGACATGCCTGAACGCAGCACAGGTGCGGAGAGGTTACCGCCACGCCACTCGTTAGATTAGAAAGCAGCTTTACGTGTTACTGAAAGAGCACAGTCTCAATCAGCTGATAAAAATGGCATGAGCAAGCTTTAGACCCTAGCAGTCCCAGGGACTAATGACATCTTCATTGACTCCATTCACACTCAGAATAACTTACTATTCAGGTTAAAGAAAATACGTTTAAGAATCTAAAATGACAACGTTCCTCTTGGTGGGGAGAAGCTGCAGCTCTGCTCCAAGCTGAACCTCACCATACAGAGGAAGATCATTTTAGCTGCTTGGATCCAGGATCTTGTTTCTTTCATCTCAATCCAAATCTCCAGACCAAAGGTGAGTGCTTAGATGGATCAGAAAATCAAGAGCTTCGCCTTCGAGGTCAGCTCCTGCTTCACACCAACACACCTGAGCAGCACCTCAGTTACTGCAAACTGTGTCCTGTTTCATATCTTGGTCAGGTCAGAGATCACTGAGGAGAAGATTTTATTCTTTAAAAAAAGTTACAATATTAAGACATAAACGTGTTCTAGATCCAGCTGAACGTTGATGATCGGAAAAGCAAATTAAAACGTAATTTTAGGAATAAACTCCAGCAGTTGTAGTCAGACTGTTTTCCTGAACACAGATGACTTCTGAATTCTGAAGAGAAGCTGAAGGTCCTGCTGAGATTCTGATGATCCTTAATCCATCAACATTGTTTCCTGTTTCAGGTGTGTTAGACCTCCTGGGACTGATGGGACATCCAGATTAGGGGATCAAAGAGGCCCCACAACCTGTCGTCTAGAGCTTTAGGTTGCTTCCATGTGGAGAGACAAAACAGGACAAAATGAACAGTTTCAGAGAGGTGGTATACTTTTAATTAGATAAAACTGTGTATTTGGCATCTGTGATGATGATAGTTGGTTACCACGGAAGCTGAAGCAGAACATACAAAGACAGGCAGGTCAAAGAGGTCACTGTTGTGATTTGGTGCCTTTTTAACTTTCTGTATTCCCCTCTTCATCAGAGAGCAGATGAAGGTCTCTAAGTTGTGATTGGACGTTTACATTCTGTTCTGTTTGGGCCGTTCTGACAGAGATCAGATGTTCAAGAGGACACAATAACTTTCACATCAACTGCACTCCTCAATTGTCTCAGAATTAGAGAGAATTTATGAGGAGAAATCAGCTGCATCAGATCAAAACTAACATTTCAAATTGCTTCTTTAATCCAGAACAAATGTTTGGGTTTAAAGTCGGCCACCATTGATTAGAACAACGGCTCTTCTGATTTAGAAAAACAGACGTCTGTAGAGGAGCGAGAGCAGAGCAAGAACTTGAATGAAAACTTGAATGGAAAGCAAAAAAAAAAGAGTTTTGTTTTCCATTCATGTTTTCATTCAAAGTCTAACTGGAACAATCCAGCCTGAGTGTCAAAAGTGTATCCACAACATTCAACCTGAAATTCAAAATTGTATCTCCAACCAGGAGATTGAACCAGGTCCAACCAAATTTCCGAACACAGATTTCAGTTCCAGCCTCCAGCTTGAGTGTTCAACCAAAAATTTCCGGCCTGAGTGGCAACCAAAGCAGCATTTCAATGCTCAGCAAGAGCTCATAACCCAAGAAACCTGGTCCAACTTCCAGCCCAAATGTCCAACTTGATTATCCAACCTTAGAATTAATTTCCAGTGGTCAACATGAGCGTTCAGCCTCAGTGTCCAACAGGAATCCAGCCAGAGTCTTATTCTAGCAGTGGACCCAGATCCAACCAGAATGCTTAAAGCCTGGTTCACACAGCAGGATTGTTCATTTGTTGGTTCATTTTCCAAGGATACTCATGAACCAAGATAATCCAACATGTCTGAAAGCCTCAACTAATGATCAGAAGGGTCCCAATGTGCTTCCAAGCAGACCAGAGCGCTAGTAGCACACCACACACAGCAGGAATAAAGATCCATTAGGGTAATCAGGTGTGTCCTAAAGATTGTTGGAAGGGGAGGAACTTGTCAAAAATCGGCATGATGTTCCTGCCAAGTGATCAGGACCTAGCCTGCATCCAATCAGAGCATTCAGCCAGAATGTGCTGTTCCAGCATCCAACCGCGGGTGTCCAGCTGGAGCATCCAACCTTATATCCAAACAGAGTACAGCTTGATCACTCTGGGAGTGATATTAAATACAAGGAAATCAGTTTTTTAAACTCATTTTTATTAACTTTAGTCATGTGTAAGTTACAATGTAGGTCACATTACAAATTTACCAGATGTATTTTACATGTTATACACGGTTCATATGGGTTACGGTATCCATTCCACATCTTATTTGCATGATGTCAGTTTTAAAATAAAGAAAGAGGGTAAGGTCAACATTGTTGTAGAGCAAAATGTCATCCCTATTACCCATGCATGACACTAGTATTCTTATGTAATGCAAGTTGAGAGATATCTTTGGATAAAATGAAAAGTAAAAATAAAAATAAAAATGAATTGAAGCATACAGATGATGTGTTCCATCCTGTCCTGCAGGGGTTTAACCGGCTCAGCTGAGGAGGTATCAGGTACGCTGATGAACCTCACCAGAGTGAGTCCAACTGTCCTTCAACATTTAAATAAAATCAAACTGTCTCTTATTTTTATCTGTCTGTAATTTTATTAACTTAAATAGAAATCCTTCAATTTCATTTCTTCTGTTTGAACTTTTTATTACCTGATGAAAAAATGTTATATATGGAAAGATTTTCTTTTCAGAGCTGAGACTCTTGTCTGTCTGATGTGATTATTTATTGTGCAGATGTGAATACACTGATCGTCAGACGCGTGTCGGGGTGATGAGGCAGGACGAGTGTCAGCTGATGAGTTTGACCAACTTTGATTTATTACAGAGTGATGTCATCACAACCACACCTGAGTGGTGTGTGTGTGTGTGTGTGTGTGTGTGTGTGTGTGTGTGTGTGTGTGTGTGTCACAGGTTTGGACTGACACGTCTACGGAGTGGCAGATTGATGTGACGGCCAGCTGCTAACTCCCATATTAAACACCTACACACACACACACACACACACACACACACACACACACACACACACACACACACACACACACACACACACACACACACACACACACACACACACACACAAACTGTTCACACCTTATTTACATGTTCCGGTCTGAGTCTGGACTGAATTGTTCAGCCAGCAGCTGTTTTCCTCTTCCCTGTTTTCGCTGGTGAATAAACATGAGAAAATAAAGCTGTGATTGAATCATCTGAGCTGGATTTGATTCCTTGGATGAAATAAAGAAAAAGGGCAGCAAAAGCCCCAGCCGGTTTAAACTCACCTTTCAGTTTACAGCAGACACATGAAGTCTTTGTGTCAAAGAAATTAAAAAAATGAGTTTCAAATTTCTGGCCTCAAAAGCTTGACAAGGAAAAACAAATGTTTTATGTGTTTGTTGATTTAATCACTTGTTAACCTTCTTACTCCATTTCAAATCGAGAAAACATGATGCAAGGTTTTTTTGGTGCTCATTTTCTCACCAACATTTTTAATCAAAAATCAAATATGTGTTTGCTTGTTATTGATTATTGATTTCTTTCATTTTTGGTCAAACTTGTTTAACCATCAATTGAAGTACATCACACTTATAATGTATTCATTAAAATACATATTTTGTTCCTTTAATTCTGTTTTACGGCTTTAAAACATTGAAGTAAAACTGATTTGTGTTCAAAAATAGGTTATTTGACTGTTTCGTGTTACAGATGAAAAAATGACAACAAAAACACACTAGACAACTTTACACACACACACACACACACACACACACACACACACACACACACACACACACACACACGTAAGCAAGCACAATTTAGTCAAAGGCCTGTAATTTTGAGTTTTGTGTTTCTTATGTGAATATTTGATCTTAATTAAAATGGATCTCCTCATCAACAATAATTATCTGACAGCACATCAGTTTTAACAATAACACAAGCATGGAGTGTGTGTGTGACTAGAAGAGCGATTAAAAATGTTTCTGTTTCTTTTTCTAAACTTTAATCACATTTTTTACCAGAAAACATACTTCATGCAGGAATGTCTTCTTAAGACAAAACTAACTGCATGAGTTTTATATTTTGATACGTTTTTGTATTATTTTGATCAGTTTACCGTAGTCAAATTTATAGAACTTATATGAAAAAATATGTTACAAAACAAAGTAAAAAGAGATTGCAAAAACTGAACTGGAAACATAAAACCTGCATCAATTTTTTTATTTGTATATTTTTTTTCTGTTCAAATATATTTTTTTCTCTTTCTGTGGTTTCTCAAGTTAAAATATTTAAACATCATACACTTTCAGGGAATAATAAAGAAACATTATTTAATCAAACAATAGTTTTTTTTTCATTGGGTTAAAATATAAATACATAAATATCCTAGTTACACAGTGTAACTAGGATATTTATTTAGTGTAACTTACACTAAATAATCCCCATTAAGATAAAACTCAGAGTTCAACAGCAAATAATCTCTAAACTTAAATAAAACTTCTTCAAAATGTACTACTACTACTACTACTACTACTACTACTACTACTACTAATAATAATAATAATAATAATAATAATAATGATAATAATGATAATAGTAATAACTAAGCATTTCGGAGTGTTCATGTTGGAAAATCCTACAAACAAAAGAAGCTGCTGCTGCCTGAATGTACGACTCTCTGGGGGAGACCAGTAGGAAGAGGAGGAAAAGGAGGAAGAGGGGGTGATGGTAGCAGAGTGAAGATGTGAAGGAAGGACTGAATGGAAGAAAAGTGCTTTTCCTCAGATGTGAGTGAATTTAGCAGGACCACAGCGCCCCCTGCTGGTAGAAATAAAACTTATATCATGTTTCTCATGATCTTCCATAAAACATTGAACTAAAACTTTATATGTTTTTATTTAAATGATAACAAATTTATTTAATGAAAAATACTAATAACGTACGTTGATGATGTTATTATGTACTCAATATAAAACTGATGATTGCTAGAAAACTCAACAGACCCTGAAGTGCATCAGAACCAAGAAAACCCGTTGAACTGTCGCTTCATTCAGGACGGTACAAGTTTATACAACAAATATTAACCTGAAGTGCTGGAACTTTCTGTGCTGGGTCTGATTGTCTTTGGATTTTTGTTTGGTTTCTTTTGATGTTTAATGGCTTTAATCTACCTGCTTGTTCCATATTGACTTTCTCTGGTTTGGTGTTCTGTGGTCCTAGGGTGTGAAGCGTCTTGCTGTCCCAGAGGAGGAGACCAACCCTACCCCCCACCCCACCCCACCCCACCCATCTCCCAAAATAGGTCAACTAAGTCACTGGTGGGTTATGGGGGTCTGATGATGTTTGGTGCGTTGGACTGATGTGTGAACAGTTAGAAATGTCTTTCTTTTGTTGTCAAGATATTATTGCCTCCTTTTTCTCTCCATCTTTGCTCCCCCTCCCTTTTCTCTTCATTTACCACACTCGTTTTGTTTTATTTTTCTAATTTTCTCCTTCTTCTTTTTTGCCTCCTCTCCATTTGATCACTTTTCTCTATTTTTGGCTCATTATCTCTTATTTTTCGCTTGCACCTCTTTTCTTTCCCTTTTCTCCTCTCATCTGCTTCTACTTCTCATTCAATAGAAAATGTATTTTTTACCCCTTTCTCTCTTTTGTTTAACATTTCCCTCATTTCCTTTCTCCCATGTTCTTTGTTTTCTTTCCTTCGGTTGTTTTTCTCAGCCGTCTTTTCCCTTTCTTTTGCCCTCTTTTTCTGCACTCTCTCTCCTCCTCCTCAGGTTTTCTTCCTTTTCTCCTCCCTCTCCCCCATCCTGCCGCTCTCAGTAAAATGACATTTCGAGCAGCAGGGTGAGAAAAGCAATCTGCCGTCCCTCCCTGGAGAGGAAGAGGAGGGAGGAAGAGGGGGAGGAGATGTAAATGTAAAAATGAGTGGAATAAAAAAGAAAGTCAGGAAGAAGGAGGAGAGGGGAGTGAAAGCCAAAGTGAGGGAAGTAAAATGGGGGGTCGTTGTTTGCGCGCGTGCGTGTGTGTGTGTGTGTGTGTGTGTGCGCGCGCGTGCGCGCGAGGGAGAAAGAGAGAGTCATCCGTCCGGGCTCCATCAGACAGTTTGGAAATGGGCTGAAGAGTTTTTCCGTTTCCTCCTTCAGAACAGATGTTTGTGCTCTTCTGTTCCGATCGGAACCAGAACCTTCATCGTGTTTACAGTAGAGAACACGTCACCTGTCACCAGATGTGAGCCCTTCCAGATGTACAGCTGCAGCTTACCTGAGATTTTTGACTTCACGTGTCAGATACTTGCAAATGGAAAAGTTTCTTTTAGATTTCAGAGCAACAGTTTGTCTTCCTAATGCTGTCAGGTTGCTGCTGCCTTGCTGCTGAGTACTCACAGCGAGGAATAGTTTGTCCAGCAGAGGACACAGGTAGGACAGATGTTCATTAATGAGAGGAGACAGAGGAGTTTCTGTCCAGATGTGAGCTGATGTTGCTGAAGCCCAGAGGGAGCACAACTCCTACATCGGTTCAGTTCTTTAAGCCAGATTTTAACCTCTAAACAAACAACAATTTTACTTGATCTTTGAACACTACCCTTTTTCCGGCCCTCTTTTTCAGTCCTGCTTTCATTTGGATGGCTTCGGGGTTTTATATATATATTTTTTTTTTTTTGAAGAGCTGGCAAAATGTTTTGCCTGGAGATGAAATTGAAAGTTTGGATTTTCTTTGACGTTCAAAATGACTCTAAATGCTTCCTTTGGGAAAATTAAAGCTCTATGATCAGCACATTATTTCTTCTAAGAAACTTGTTTCATTATTTCATTATTTTCCAGTCTGTAAACACAGACACACTGTCTATGTCTGTGTGTGACGTGTCTGCAAGAGTCCGAATGCCTCCTTGCAGCTGCTGCATCTGTGGGTCACGTTTACCTTTAGCTGTTCTAGAGACACGAGGTTGATCATTGGCCCTGGAACTTATCCTGTTAAGTGGGTTAAACTGATTTCTAATGAAGAGCCGAATGAGAACAAAGAGCTGATTAGAAGCTTTTGTCTCTAACGAAAAGCTTCCAGCAGCTAATTAAACTGCAGGTTTTATCTTTCAGCCTGCAGATCAGTAGGAAGCACTGGACCTGCAGCCCAACAGAGTGGAGATTGTTTATTAGAAGAGCTTTGATCCTTGATCAGCTTCTGGGTTTAAACAGATGTGGGTGTCACAGCTGGACTGGGGAACCCTGGTTCATTAATGGGACTCTCAACTGTATCTCCTGGCTTCCTTCAGTTCAGCAGAATGACCTCCTTAAAGTTCACGCACACACTTAAGTATCTGACTTAAGCATTTGTCCTCAGATAAGGAGTGAACTACGGTGGCTGAGAAGGCTCAGATTCTTCTGTTAACATGGCTGACTTGGTAACTAATTTTTATTGATCACATTGATTAGTTTGTGCACTCTCTCTATTCCTTTTACGTTTTTATAAATTTATCTTGCCATCATTCTCAGACAAACATGAAAACAAACATTTTAGTTTGTGTGTCTTTTGTTTAAACTTTTCTATGTTTAGTTTTGACTAACATGTCAGATATGAAATGCATGATTCTGTTTTCTTTATATTCCTTCTAGAAGTTGAAATTCTATTAGTTTCATTTTAGGCTGAGGCATAATTAACTGAGTTTTCTTTCTCTGGAAAAAGAAAAGAAAAGAAAAAACACCCATCAACATACACCACACACACACACACACACACACACACACACACACACACACACACACACACACACACACACACACACACACACACACACACACACACACACACACACACATACACACACACACACACACACACACACACACAGAGTGATTTGCTGTGTGAGCACTTTGTTGCTTCATAAATATGACTCCTGTTTTCTCCTGATTGGCTTCGTGCTGCAGCAGCGACGAGGGAATTATTGATTGATTTACTCTCCGCCTCAACAATAATTGTTCATCGAGGAAGGAGGAGAGGGGATGGGGGAGTAGGGTGTGTGTGAGTAGGGTGTGTGTGTGTGTGTGTGTGTGTGTGTGTGTGTGTGTGTGTGTGTGTGTGTGTGTGTGTGTGTGTGTGTGAGAGAGAGAGAGAGAGAGAGAGAGAGAGAGAGAGAGAGAGGGGGGGGGGGATTAGCATTTTATGAAAAAAGTTTCAGCATTTAACTAAATTATATCAATGAACACCACAAACACGCATGCAAGCGCACACACACACACAACTGTAACTATTTCAAATAGTTGAATTAATACACCACACTTAAATAACGTCTGCATTTCAAAATGCTGATTAGAGTGTTTTTGTTGGTTTGCTGCTCTGGTAACTTTAAAATCAATATCAGTAAAACACCTGTATGATGTAAGCTAATTACAAAACATGCCAATGATAGTGGGCATGTTTTGGTGTAGCCTATGAATCATCTGGTTTTGGCTTGACTTGTTGGTATGGGGGCCCCAAAGATAAACTTGCTTAGGGCCCCACTAAGGCTTGGGCTGGCCCCGTGCCATTCGCTGACTGGTAACGGTTCTGATCTGAGGAGAAGAGGTACATTGGAGCCATTCAGCTTCAGCTATATTTAGACATTAAGATTTTACCACTCAGATTTGATTTCAACACTTTTAACTTTTACTGTTTTTAAATTAACTCTCGCTGGTGTTGACCCACATAGACACTTTAAAAGAATAGAACTCAAATCTGACAGAGTTAATTTGATTATGCTGAATTTGCTGTGATATGTCACAAGAAAGCTGGTGTTAGGGTTAAGATAGTAACTCTCATAGAAATTGTTACTTTGTTTTGCTGGTTGAATGGGGAAATGCTGTGCATTTAACATAACAGTGCATGGTCAAACGTTAGTGGAGCTGTTGGCTGGATAACGGAACTTGAGTTGCAAAAGTTATACAAATATATAAAACTGGGGATAAGCATCGATTTACGAACTATAGGCCAATTTCATTGCTTCCACAATTTTACAAGATTCTTGAAAAATTGTTTAACTGACTCGAAATATTTTTCAATAAATACAAGATAATATCAGACAGTCGGTATGGATTTAGATCGAATAGTTCAACATCACTAGGTCTGGTGCATTCTGTGAAAGAAATAACAACGTCAATTGATGAGAAGAAACATGTTCTAGGAATATTTATTGATTTAAAAAAGGCTTTTGATACGGTTAATCATAAAATGTTACTTGAAAAGGTAGAGAGGTATGGGATTAGGGGTGTAGTATTGAGCTGGTTGACAAGCTATCTACAACAGAGGAGATAGTTTGTGAAGTTTGGAGAATGTTCATCTTCACGGTTGGACATTGTTTGTGGAGTACCACAGGGGTCTGTGTTGGGTCCAAAATTATTTTTATTATATATTAATGATTTGAGTAATGTAACAAATACACTGACATTTGTTATGTTTGCCGATGATACCACTATTTTCTGTGCAAGAGATAATATTAGCGACGTAGAAAGGATGGTAAATGGTAAATGGCCTGTATTTGATATAGCGCCTTCTAGAGTCCTGAAACCCCCCAAGGCGCTTTACAACACAATCAGTCATTCACCCATTCACACACACATTCACACACTGGTGGGGATGAGCTACAATGTAGCCACAGCTGCCCTGGGGCGCACTGACAGAGGCGAGGCTGCCGAGCACTGGCGCCACCGGTCCCTCCGACCACCACCAGCAGGCAATGTGGGTTAAGTGTCTTGCCCAAGGACACAACGACAGCGACAGACTGAGCGGGTCTCGAACCTGCGACCTTCCGATTGCGAGGCGGGCTCTTAACTCCTGTGCCACCGTCGCCCAAATTGAAATGTACGTCATTAATGCAAGATGGCGCCAGTGTGTGTGGCAGCTCGTCTATTGCTCCTGAAGCTTTTCTTTTGCTTCATGTTAGTCTTTCTTTCCTTGCAATTTAGCAGTTCAATCTGGGTGTATGATCGTAAAACCTTGTTTGGGATTCGCCAAGCAGCTGAAGGCTTATCGTTCTCTGGAGTTTTTGGGCAGAATAGATCGCCACTACTGGATGGTTCTTTGGGCTACGTGGGCTACATGACAAACTTACCTAGATGGAGGAGGCGCCGGAGACGGGGGAAGCGTGCCGGACGCCGGGGGAAGCTGTGATCGGCTCGACGTGGCACGTCGGATGCTGTGTGTGGAGTTGTTGGCTCCGAGGGGGGCGGTGCGACGCCGGAGCACCAGTTGGATCCGGTGCCGTTGAATCTGGCGGCTTCCGGATTGGTGTCGGTGGTGTGCGGCGGCGGTATGATCCGGTCGCGGCGCCTTGCACTACAGCGGCAAGCTCGTGGGAGAGAAGTTCACCGAGAAAATCTACGTGAGGTGATATGTGAATCAGCAGAGCCCTCGCCAGTGGATACAGAAGGCTTGAGTATAACAGCATCTTCTTCCGTCATCAGGTTTGCTCTGTCCAATGCCGGATCTATTATGAATACGACTTTTATTCTGAACGATTTTATTGAAACAAATGGTCTGGAGTTCCTGTGTGTTACTGAATCTTGGGTCCCTAAAGATGAAACTGCTGCTTTTGTGGAACTTCTCCCGGATGTTTTTACATATTTTAGTGTTCCGAGACCCTCGGGGCGTGGTGGAGGATTGGCAGTGATATTTAAGTCATCAATTATGTGTAGGCAGGTATATCCATCCTCTGTGCCTACCAGCTTTGAACTCTGCCTCTGTGCACTGGGATGCTCTCAGAAGTTACTGGTTGCTCTCCTATATCGCCCACCGAGACGACAAAACTATGATTTTATAGATGATTTTACTGAACTGCTTGGCGAGCTGATTCCTAAGTATGATCAAGCGTTACTTCTTGAGGACTTTAACATACATGTGTGCTGTCAGGATAAACCTTTGGTGAAAGATTTTTTAAATCTCGCTGACTCTTTTAATTTGGTTCAGTTAGTGGACCAATCCACACACGTTAGTGGCCATATTTTAGACTTGGTGCTGTCACTGGGTGTAGGAGTCTCTAACCTGCAGGTCCAAGAGGCCTATTTTTCAGATCACAGGCCAGTATTGTTTGATGTGGACTGGAATCACAAACGTGTGCAACAATATGCTCCGATGAAGCGCTGTCAGATGTTAAAAGACTCTACAGCTGCTGAGTTTGCCGCAGTGTTTTCTATGGGGGGTGGGGAGCAAGACTACAGAGCTTGGACCACAGAAGAGCTTGTTATACACTTTGACTCAGCATGCACCATGGCACTTGATGTGGTAGCCCCAGTACGGGTAAAGAAACCTAAAGCTAAAAAGGAGCCATGGTTAACTGAGAGTACTCGAGCACTGAAAAGGATGTGCAGGAAGGCCAAGCGGAGGTGGAAAAAGGATGGGCTCCAGAGCTCGCTTGACCTAATAAGAGGACATTGGATTGGCTATCAGAAGGCTGTGAAAGATGCAAGGAGAAAGTACTTTGCCAACATAATCTCCTTAAACTCTCAGAATGCTGGGATACTTTTTAAGACAGTGGACTTTATTTTAAATGTCAATGAGCCCCTTGCGATTGAGTACACCACTGAGTCATGTAACAATTTTTTTGACTTCTTTGTGGACAAGGTAAGGGTGACAAGGGCCTCTATTCCACCACTTATGCATGCCCCCTCTGCAGATCTCTGTAGATTATTTAAGGTCGGTTTATCCTCATTCCTCAGTGATTTCTCCTCCTGTTCCCTCCATAAGTGGTTTTTATAAACACCGTGGATCTAACCCTGCTAATTTACGTCCACTAACTCCAGCTGTTTCTGTAGTTTCTGATTCCTCCACCTCACTCAGCATGGCTCTATTAAATTCCTGCTCTGTTAACAATAAGACCTTCCTGCTCAATGATTTAATTCTCTCTAAAAACCTGGATTTTCTGTTTCTGACTGAAGTTTGGCAGCAAACATCTGATTATTCTGGTCTGATTGAACTCTTCCCGAGTGGTTATTCTTTTCTTAGCCAGCCTCGGGGATCTGGTCGTGGTGGAGGCTTAGCTGTTGTTTTCAGAGACCATCTTCCATGTGGCTCTACAACCTCTGGTCACTTTGCTTCCTTTGAACTGCAGCTGATTAAAGTCGGGCGTAAGGACCCGTTCTACTGTGCTGTGGTCCATCGTCCACCTGGTCCAAACAGTTCTTTCCTTCAGGAGTTTAGTGACTTTCTATCCTCCACTGTGAAGCTGTCCAGACTGGTGATTGTTGGTGACTTTAACATCCACGTTGATGATCCCTCCGATCTCTTTGCCATGAATTTCTCCAGCTTTATGGACACCTTCGGCTTTACCCAGCATGTTTCTGGCCCCACACACACCAGGGGGCACACTCTAGACCTTGTTTTTACCCTGAGTCTAAATGCTGACAGTGTTTGTCCTGAGGATGTTTATATTTCAGATCACCATTGCATTTTTTTTTAACTTGTCAGTTTCTGCGTGCCCACCTCCTGCTCGCCGTATGGTTAGTTCTCGTTTTCTTAATGAGAGCACAGCTAGCAATTTTTCTGCTGCTTTTGATCCACCCTGTTCTTCTGATAACGACCCAGATTCCTTAACTTCTCAGTTTAACGAGCACTGCCTCTCCATTCTGGACAACATCTGTCCTGTCAGAACCAGATCAGCTCCTGCAGTGAACCCTACTCCCTGGTTTAATGACAGCCTTCGCAGCCTGAAGCGCCAATGCAGAAAAATTGAGCGCTTGTGGAAGAAAATCCATCTCCACGTCCATCTGCTGCACCTAAAGGATCTTCTGACATCCTTTAACTCTGCTGTCAGAGACGCTAGGGTTTCCTATTTCTCCAACCTGGTGTCCCATAGCAAAGGGAACCCCAAGATGCTGTTTAACACCATCAGCAGCATTGTCTCTCCTGCCTCTCCTACAGCCTCCATCCACTCTGTTGCAGACTGTGAGAACTTTCTGTCTTTCTTTGTGGACAAAGTCAATAAGGTTAGATCTAGCATCTCTCCTTCAGCCTTATCGCCGCCTCTCCCGACTCCAACCAGGCCCATCATCCTAGATAGCTTTGCTCCTGTTTCTTTGCCTGAGTTAACCAAACTAGTTAACTCTATGAAGACCTCTGCATGCCCCCTCGACATCTTACCCTCATCTTTGTTTAAAAGTGCTTTCAGTCCATCGGTCCCAGCCATAATTAAAGCTTCTCTGGTCTCTGGTCAGGTCCCTGCTTACTTTAAGAACACTGTAATCCACCTGCTTCTTAAAAAACTGAGTCTCGACCCCTCTCTCCATGGCAGCTTCAGACCCAGCTCTAAACTTCCGTTCATCTCCAAGATCTTGGAAAAGGTTGTGGCTAAACAACTCACAGCTGCTCTTGATGAACATAACATCTATGATAGCTTCCAGTCAGGTTTTCGTAGAGCTCATTCTACTGAAACAGCTCTTCTTAGGGTCTCTAATGACCTTCTGACTCACAGTGATGCAGGGGATTGTTCTGTTCTGGTCCTGTTGGACCTGACTGCAGCCTTTGACACTGTGGACCATCACCTGCTACTGGAGAGGCTGAGAGACTGTGTAGGCCTATCAGGATCTGCTCTGGAGTGGTTCTCCTCTTATCTCTCTGAGCGCTCCTTTTCTGCATGGTGCATGCATGGTGGTGCATGCATGCGTGCATGCATGGAGCGCTCCTTTTCTACATGGTGGTGCAGTGGTTAGCACTGTTGCCTCGCAGCACGAAGGTCGCAGGTTCAAAACTCGCCTTTCTGCGTGGAGTTGCGTGTTCTCCCCATGCATGCGTGGGTTTCCTCCGGGTGCTCCGGTTTCCCCCACAGATCACAACATGCCCTATAGGTCTTCGTCTTCGTCTTCGTCTTCCTCCGCTTATCCAGGTCCGGGTCGCGGGGGCAGCATGCCAATTAGGGAGCTCCAGGCCGTCCTCTCCCCGGCCTTGTCCACCAGCTCCTCCGGCAGGACCCCAAGGCGTTCCCGGACCAGATTGGAAATGTAACCTCTCCAACGTGTCCTGGGTCGACCCGGGGGCCTTCTGCCGGCAGGACATGCCCGAAACACCTCCCCGGGGAGGCGTCCAGGAGGCATCCTAACCAGATGCCCAAACCACCTCAACTGGCTCCTTTCGATCCGGAGGAGCAGCGGTTCTACTCCGAGTCCCTCCCGAATGTCCGAGCTCCTCACCCTATCTCTAAGGCTGAGCCCGGCCACCCTACGGAGGAAACTCATTTCGGCCGCTTGTATCCGCGATCTCGTTCTTTCGGTCATTACCCAAAGCTCATGACCATAGGTGAGGATTGGGACATAGATCGACCGGTAAATCGAGAGGCTGGCTTTCTGGCTCAGCTCCCTCTTCCCCACGACAGATCGGCTCAGCGTCCGCATCACTGCAGACGCCGAACCAATCCGCCTGTCGATCTCCCGATCCCTCCTACCCTCACTCGTGAACAAGACCCCGAGATACTTAAACTCCTCCACTTGAGGTAGGACCTCTCCCCCGACCCGGAGGTGGCAAGCCACCCTTTTCCGGTCGAGAACCATGGTCTCAGATTTGGAGGTGCTGATCCTCATCCCAGCCGCTTCACATTCGGCCGCGAACCTACCCAGCAAGAGCTGAAGGTCAGAGCTGGATGAAGCTAGGAGGACCACATCATCCGCAAAAAGCAGAGACGAGATTCTCCTGCCACCAAACTCGACACACTCCACACCACGGCTGCGTCTAGAAATTCTGTCCATAAAAGTGATGAACAGAACCGGTGACAAAGGGCAGCCCTGGCGGAGTCCAACCCTCACTGGGAACAGGTCCGACTTACTACCGGCTATGCGGACCAAACTCACGCTCCTCTGGTAAAGGGACTGAATGGCCCTTAACAGAAAGCCACCCACCCCATACTCCTGGAGCGTCCCCCACAGGGTGCCCCTGGGGACACGGTCATAAGCCTTCTCCAAATCCACAAAGCACATGTGGATTGGTTGGGCAAACTCCCATGCCCCCTCCATCACCCTTGCAAGGGTATAGAGCTGGTCCACAGTTCCACGGCCAAGACGAAAACCACATTTTTCCTCCTCAATCCGAAATTCAGCTATCGATCGGACCCTCCTCTCCAGTACCTTGGCGTAGACCTTTCCAGGGAGGCTGAGGAGTGTGATCCCCCTATAGTTGGAACACACCCTCAGGTCACCCTTCTTAAAGATGGGGACCACCACCCCGGTCTGCCACTCCCTAGGAACTGCCCCCGATGACCACGCAATGTTGTAGAGACGTGTCAACCATGACAGCCCTACAACATCCATAGCCTTGAGATACCCAGGACGAACCTCATCTGCCCCCGGGGCTCCGCCGCTGTGTAGTTGTTTGACTACCTCAGCAACTTCTGCCCCCGAGATCGGACAGTCCATCCCCAGGCCTCCCAGCTCTGGTTCCTCCTCGGAATGCGCATTGGTGGGATTGAGGAGCTCCTCAAAGTATTCCTTCCACCGTCCGACTATAGCCTCAGTTGACGTCAGCAGCTCCCCATCCCCACTGTAAACAGTGTGAGCGAGTTGCTGCCTTCCTCTCCTGAGGCGCCGGACAGTTTGCCAGAACCTCTTTGGAGCCGATCGATAGTCTTTCTCCATGGCCTCACTAAACTCCTCCCACGCCCGAGATTTTGCCTCGGCAACTGCCACTGCTGCACCCCGCTTGGCTATCCGGTACCTGTCTGCTGCCTCCGGAGACCCACAGACCAGCCACGCCCTGTAGGTCTCCTTCTTCAGCCTGACGGCTCCCCGAACCTCTGGTGTCCACCAGCGGGTACGGGGGTTGCCACCACGACTGGCACCGGCCACCTTACAACCACAGCTAGCAACAGCCGCCTCGACAATCGCAGAGTGGAACAAGGCCCACTTGGACTCAATGTCCCCCACTGCTCTCGGGACGTGGTCAAAGCTCTGCCGGAGGTGGGAGTTGAAGACCGTCTTGACAGGTTCTTCTGCCAGGCGTTCCCAGCAGACCCTCACTATGTGTTTGGGTCTGCCAGGTCTACGCGGCATGTTCCCTTGCCATCTGATCCAACTCACCACCAGGTGGTGATCAGTTGACAGCTCCGCCCCTCTCTTCACTCGGGTGTCCAAAACATACGGCCGCAGGTCAGATGATACGACTACAAAATCTATCATCGACCTGTGACCTAGGCTGCCCTGGTACCAAGTGTACCGGTGGGCATCCTTATGTTCGAACATGGTGTTCGTTATGGCCAAACTGCGGCTTGCACAGAAGTCCAATAACAAAACACCGCTCGAGTTCAGATTAGGTGGGCCGTTCCTCCCAATCACACCCCTCCAGGTCAAGCTGTCATTGCCCACGTGAGCATTGAAGTCCCCCAGCAGGACAATGGAGTCCCCTGATGGAGCACTATCTAGCACTCGTCCCATGGACTCCAAAAAGGGTGGGTACTCTGAACTGATATTTGGCCCATAAGCACAAACAACAGTCAGGACCCGTTCCCCGACCCGAAGGCGCAAGGAAGCTACCCTCTTGTCCCCCGGGGTAAACCCCAACACACAGGCAGAGAGTCTCGGGGCTAACAAAAAGCCAACCCCAGCCCTCCGCCTCTCACCCGGAGCAACTCCAGCAAAGTAGAGTGTCCAACCCCTCTCCAGGTCTCGGGTTCCAGAGCCAATGCAATGTGTCGAGGTGAGTCCGACTATATCTAGCCGGTACCGCTCAACCTCTGCCACAAGCTCCGGCTCCTTCCCCGCCAGCGAGGTGACGTTCCATGTCCCAAAAACTAGTTTTCTTGTCCGGGGATTGGACCGCCAAGGCTCCCGCCTTGGTCTGCCACCCGATTCGCATTGCACCGGACCCTTCATGTTCCTCCTGCGGGTGGTGGGTCCACAGTTGGACGAGCCCATGTATCCGGTTCGGGCTGGGCCCGGCCGGGCCCCATGGGCGAATGCCCGGCCACCAGGCGCTCGCTCACGGGCCCCAACCCCAGGCCTGGCTCCAGGGTGGGACCCCGGTAACCCTCCGGGCCGGGTACTCCGACTCTTTGTTTTAACCGCCATGAAAGATCCTTCGAACCGTTCTTTGTCTCACCCTTCACCTATAGGTTATTAAAAAAAATAAAAAATAAAAATTGTACGTCGCTTTGGATAAAAGCGTCTGCAAAATGAATAAACATAAACATAAACATTTTCTGTGGCCGTCTCCAAGTTTAGGTCCTCCACCACCTCTCTTACCCATGGTGTCCCACAAGGTTCTGTGCTGGGGCCTCTACTCTTCCTCCTCTATCTGCTTCCTCTTCAGCACATCCTGAGCTCCTTCAAAGGAATCTCCTACCATCTTTATGCAGATGACATCCAACTGTACATCTCCTTTAAGCCCCATGAGATGTCTAAGCTGCAGCTGTTACACACCTGCTTAGACTCTATCAAAGCCTGGATGGCTGGGAGCATTCTCCAGCTAAATGAAGATAAGACTGAGATCCTCATCTGTGCCCCAGACAAGCTGGTTCCCAAAGTCAAAGACTCTCTTGGTCAGCTTGCTTCCCACACCAAACCTTCCGTCAGGAATCTTGGCGTGACCTTTGACCCAGCTCTCACCCCGGATTCTCATGTCAGTTCTCTTGTTCGCTCTTCCTTCTTCCATCTCAGGAACATTGCTAAGCTGAGTCCCATTCTGTCCCGCTCTGAACTTGAGACAGTTCTCCACACCTTCATCTCCTCACGCTTAGACTACTGTAACTCTCTTTTCACGTGTCTGAGCAGAACCTCCCTGAACCGTCTACAGGTGGTTAAGAATGCCTGTGCTCGGCTTCTGACAAAGTCCTCCAAACACACCCACATCACCCCGCTTTTCCTCCAGCTTCACTGGCTGCCAGTCAACTTCAGGGTTCATTTCAAGATCCTGGTTCTGGTCTATAGGGCCTTACATGGACAAGCACCATCTTACATTGGTGATCTTCTTAGTCCCTACACCCCCAGCAGGTCCCTGAGGTCCAGTGATCAAAGCCTACTGGTTGTGCAGCACCAGGCTAAAGACCAAAGGTGACAGATCATTTGCTGCTGTGGCCCCCAGACTCTGGAACTCTCTCCCCCTGAGCCTGAGATCAGTGGACTCAGTGGTCTCCTTCAAGAAGCAGCTGAAGACTCACTTGTTCAAGCTGGCTTTGGTATGACCTTCTTCACCACTCTCTCTTTATTCTGCTCTCCCCACCTATTCCACCTTCCTCAGGATCCACTGATTTCCCTCTTTGCTATTCTCTTTCTTAACATTTTTTCTTTTGAATCGCAATTGCTTATTCTTGCTCATTTTAAATATATTTAGAAACATTTTCGAAATGCTTTTTTATATTTTTACAACTTTTATATATATTTTTTTGTGAAGCGCCTCTTGAGAGGCGCTATAGAAATGATATTTTCTTCTTCTTCTTCTACATGTTCGATAAAGAAAGCAATGAGAAATGAGAGTGGGTGCCTGGCCTGTCCATCGCCGGGGAACAGTTGTTGTTGTTGTTGTTGTTGTTTTCTGTGGCAGCCGAGATGTGCGGCTTCCTTGTTCCCATGAATGGCTGTAGTCATACTAGTTGTCTGTGTAACTCTGAGTGAGACCACAGAATCACAGTTGTTCTTTGAATTGATGTTGCTTCACTTTTGAGTCGCTCACTCGTGTTTTTCTGGCTAAAAGTTGCATTTAAAGTTTGCTGGTTGAATGGAGGAAAAAGCTATGTGTGCACCGTGCAGTTCTGAGTAGGTATTATACGGTAGCCCAATAGGTAATATATCAACAACCTGCAGCTTTCACTCCAGTGATCAGGTCCATTCTTTATAAATAGCATAAGCTTGATAGTACAATCATTTGCCAGTCGAGCCCAACCTACACAAAGCATTCAACTACCACGATCAATCTATTAAAAATCATTTTTAATTATGAGTTATAATAGCCTACCAGTCCAGAAGGAAGCAAGGAATTTCTGTCAGGCTACTTAAAGAGCAGAGCTATCAGCGATTTACACATGGGGGAGGGCTGGCGTAAACCAGGGAGTCAGGTGCTATATGGATCTCTGGGAGCAATGGTGAAGATTGAGTAAACAACGCCGGCCACCGCTTAACCACCAGCTAACAGAGGAAGGATGACATGACTTAGGGAAAGCGGTGGAGATGGAGCAGACAACACTGGCTGCCGGTTTGCCACTGGCTAGTGGAGCGCTGAAGCATGTTGCAAGAGAGACAGCAGGCTCTGGGAGGAGATGGGATTTGAAAAGAAGGATCTTTAGGAGGGGTCTTAAAGGAGGAATTTGGAACTGATATGTTGGGACGGGATCAGGAGCTCTACAAAGAAATGATGAATGAGCAACTAGAGGGGAGTGGGCAGTAACTTAACCACTAGGAGGCTGGGGTCTAGCGAATAGCGGGTGGAGAACTCATCATATGTGGCTGCTGAGAGTTGAACGTGATGAAGTCCTGACAAGTTTGACGTGTCTTTCAATTCCATTGTTTGTTATTCAAACTACAGCGATGTACCTATTATCTTCTTCTTCTTAGTTGATTTGATAGACTGTATGCTTCCAGGGCGTACTGCTGCCCTCTACTGCTTCTTTCAGTCATGTCAAAGTGCAAATGTGAAACATGGAGCTTGAATGTCCCTAAACAGGCACCGTATTTCAAGATGGTGTATGACTATGGAGCGTCAACCACAGTTTATGAATATAAAATGCATAATTTCAAGCTAAGAGGAAGATTTATAACAGATGTTGGTAAGAAATTTTAAACAAAACTAAAAGTAATTTAAAACCAGCCAACAACAGCCTTAAAAAGTATCAAATCATTAAAAGAAAAAAAAAACAGCTGTCCGACACCAGTTTTACAGCAGTGGATCACAACTGCCTTGTTCATGCTTCGTCTGACCGTAGGAGCAGTCATCGGTGTGTGTCGGTGTGTGTTTCTCCACGTAGCTCACTTTTTGTGTCTTTTTCTGTTCTCAGCAATGTTTCCATCCAACATCTTATCTTTTTAATGGAAACTTTTATGTCCCCGGGTAAAGACTGTCTTTAAAGGTCACATTCAGTCTGTTTTACTGTCACTTTTATTCACAAAACACATTAAAACACATAAATCCTGTTAATGCTCTGCCACTGCTCATGTGTTCTGTTATTTCAGCGCCTGAACACAGCTGAGCTTCCTGTTCAGCTTAAAAAAATAAAACTGGAAAATGAGCTGATTTTGCTGTTGATGACCTGCTGAGTTTAAAGTCGTCGGGAATCCTGGGCATCCAGGTCGTCCGGGACGCTCCTGACCACTCACATGGATGAGAAGCTGGATATACTCAGTTTGCTTTCTGTGTGAGACGTTGAAGGACCACCTGAGGCCAGTTTCAGCACACACATGAAGGTGAGAATCAATTCTATCAGGATGCAAATGCTTCAGGTTCAGCACCGATCCTTCATCAAAGTGAAACAAATGAAATCTCTTCCCTTTTTTTTCCTTGTTTCCTCAGATCGTCTCTAACTTTTCTTCTTCTCTCATCTGTCTTCATCTGTTTCTCTTTAGCCTGCCGTGTCTCTCTTCTGTCTCCATCACTCCATATTAGCTCTTTCTCTCCTCTATTACCTCCCTCTTCCCTCCATTAGTAACACCTGAATCCTTCTATTAGATTCAGGAAGTTGGCCTCATAAATTCGACGTCTCTGAGCTGCCGAGCGACGGCTCAGTGTTTTTCATAATGAAAGGATCTGAGCTTAAATTCACATTACCTTTGTAATGTACTTCATGCTTGATCATATGGGGCTCTTTGATTTTATTAACATCTCTGAATGGATTTCTGGCTCTCTTCCCGTCCATCTCCGTCTGTCTGCCCCCGAACGTCTCCTCCAATGACAGCTTTGTCCTCCGAGGAGATGCTGAAGGTCGAGGTCGACAGTCGATGGCCACCACTTCACCCACAAACTGCTGACAGTCTGCAGAAAGGCACGATGGGAAGTTTCATGTGGGAAAAGGTTGAAATGTGTAAAATCAGTTTGACCTCAGTGGGTCCAGTTCTTGGTTTCTGGCATTTGATGCCGAAGTCGGAGGATGATTCTGGTTTATTTAATCTCTTTTGCTTAAAGTGATGATGAGCCGATGAAGAACTTTAGCATCTCAGCTTCACAAATCCATGGTTTTGTTCATCTTAATTGTTTTTGCTCTGATGTGGACAATCAGAGAACTCACTTTGAAAGTCTTCCTGCAACTTTCTTTAAAATCTATGTTTTCCCAGAAACCTTCTGCCTGGATCTATTTTTATTGAGCTTCATGTTATGGGCAGAATACTTTTATGACAATAGTTGATGTATTCTTGTGAGTGTGTTTAAAAATCTGAAGGTCCTAAGATGTTCTTTCACAGAAAACTTGTATCAGAGGTTGGCTGTCTGGTGCTGTGTGTGATGATCTAAAACATTCAGGAAGGTAGGAGGCTCCTGAAAATCTTAACTGGGAACAGAACCGACAGGTGAGCGGATGAGAACTCTCAGGAGAAGGATCATAACCTCTCAGATGTTGGGTCAAGCTGAAATGGGACAGAACCCAACTCAAGCAGCACTGAGACAAGTCAGAGAACTAAGCTGATCTGAGAACAGATGAGAATTCAGGTGACCTG